>NC_136499.1:34842528-34905028 GCF_053919585.1 Euprymna scolopes
TAGTGGGGGATGCCCTTTTCTCTACCCTGCAACCTCTCTCCCACAGAAGAGACGTTGCGAGCCTGTCCTTGTTTTATCGTTATTTCCATGGCAGATGCTCGTATGAACTCCAATCTCTGGTCCCCCCTCGCCAATCTTTCACGAAAAACACCCGTCTAGCTGAATCTACTGTGAAAAATTTCCCCCACTCTATATCTGTGCCTAAATCAAAACGCGGATTCCATGAACAAAGCTTCTTTCTTAGAACTGCACGCCTGTGGAACTCTATTCCGTCTGCCTGCTTCCCTCCGGACTACAATTTGGATGTCTTCAAGTCCAATGTTAACAAATTCCTAATGAACCGCCCCCTTAAGTAAACACTTCAGCAAATCTCCTCACTAATTTAATGTACTTGCAATAACCCTTATTCCTGAGTGGCTTCCGGGCCTTGATAAGTGGTGATCACTGTGTAAAAAAAAAAAAAAAAAAAGTTAATTTGTCCTAGTTACATACTCAAATGTTAGCAGTAGGTATGATCGAACTAACTTCGTATTTGTTTATACCATTTGCGGCCCGGATTTATATATTTTTTTTCATTTTCATTAAAAATTCAATCTCTTCATTGCATTTAAAAATAACTTAGTTTTAATGCATTTCTGGTTGTAATGTTTTATTTTCTGTTCACTTTATTTCCTGACGTTTTACTGACATTTTATTTACGTTGTCTTCCTTGATTGATTGTATGCGATTCATTCGGTAAGTCTTTGGTTATTTCGTTCACACAACTTGATTTCGAATGAATTCCGCCTAATCATCTTCATCTTCATCATTTCTAGTAACAATTGTTGGCTGATAAATCCCCCAAATTAACTGATACACCGAGTTTTTTCCAAATAAATTGTTAGCATTTTTAACACGAACATTTTCAATTTTAACGTACCGTTGGCATTAATCCAACCATCTAATTCAATTGTTGTACAAGTAATCTATATAACTATTTTCTTGGTTTTTTTTACCATGGTTGGTTTATTCAATCTTTCCTTTGAAAACCAATTGATTAAGAATATATCAAGGTTTAATTGCAATTTGACATAGTTATATAGGATTTTTACTTTACGTACTTTCTTATACTTATGTAATTCTCTTGTTTGTTCTTATGGATTAAACCCGAGTATTCTTTCCTTTATTTGTGCTGCAATGTGAACTCTAATGACCAACTTTATAACAGGTTTTATAAGCAATTTCTATATTTATGAAGGACTTAATAGAAACAGAGTGGTAATCTTTCCTGAGTTTTTTTAGAGTGACTTGTCTTTGTAAGAGAGTGAAAAAATTGTTTTTTTTTTTGGTTTGATTTGTTTTTGAAAGAGAATTGGAATGTGCTTTCTGACGTTCTTCTTTATGTAAGCAATACCCTAATTTTTAAATTTTTATAGTCCTGCTTAATACTCCAAGGGTTTTGTTAGTTTTCAGCTATTTTTTAGTAACGACATGTTTGGCAACTTTCATTTAATTTCTTCATTTTTCACCAATAATAGTCATTTAACATTATCCGCGCTAACTTCAGATTGATGGAAAACGTCAGCGCTCATTTACGACTGATGCAAACGCTAAATGATATTCATTATATATTTCTTTAGTTGAGATATTTCCACCTTTTATGGAACATGAAAGTTTTAATACTAAATAATTCTGCTAAAAGTTTAACAGCTTTAACAAAAAATCAAGCCAGAAGTATTTCGGTGTGAAATATAGTCCATGAACTTGTTATGTTTGGTAGTCTTTAATTTTCGGAAGGAGATACAGATGTCACTGCAGTTTACTGATGTTTCACAATATATTTTCTGTAGGTCTTGATGCATTTTTAAATATATTGCGAAGATTTTAATCCTCGTCTGGGGAATAAGTGAAATTGTGAATTGCCCACTGAATAGCATTTTATGAAAAAGCCTTTTTATTCTTGATATTTTGATAATTATTTGACGCTTTATACTTGGATGCATTTTTTCCTTCTTGCAGTAGTCTATCCTCGTTCTGTTGCTGATGATGCAGTAGCTTTTCTTCGTTTTTTTCAGTTGTTCAAATAGTTATGATTTTTTTTTACTATTTCTTTGTTATTGTCTTTGCAGTGTTTTTCATCTTTCTTTATATTTTGTTGTGGTTATTTACTTTTTGTTGCAAGTCTATTTGTTTTTTAAACAATCGAGCATACTAGACTTGACGTATTCCATGTTTTAAAAATGCCTTTACGAGTACGACTTCATGAATTTCAATCTTAGGCTACTAACGTAAAACATCAAGCAAAATATAAAACTGCTTCTTTTTGCGCCAAAAGAAAATCACCTTTTAAGATCTTTTTGCGTAAAGTTTTAACGGTTTAACATTTCGACGGTGATAATTTTCTTTCTAAAATAGAAATATAATGTATTTCTTTTATGTGAAAAATTAACACGGTGACGGAATAAAGCGAAATGACTGACTTTTTCCCAGAGAAAAAAGTAAATAACTTAAAAAATTCGCTTTCTGCCACCAAAAAAGAATGTTCGCACTTGTAATTTTTTTTCAAAAACCGCAAATTAAAGCTAAATATAATGCAACTCTTTAAGCAACCTATACTTCATTTGAATTGCCTTTTATTCCTCTATAATTTTCCTAGTTCATATTTAAATATTAATTGAAGTATCCTAGTGTTCATGTCAATTTAAAAAAATAGCTTCAAATCGAGAAGGCAAAAAGAAACTCTGCAGCAACAAATGTGTTGAAAACCAGCTTAAAATATCTACTTTTTAGTATCTCTAATCGTAATTGTTGTGTTTCTATGTTACATACTTTCGGTCTCTCTTAGTGATCGTCAGGAACTCATTAATTTAACTCTTTAAACAACCTATACCTCATCAAAAGATTTGAAACGGCTCCCCAAATCCATCAATAGTGTAATCTTGTCAAAAAGTGCTCTCTTTCTACAATTATGAACAAATTGAAGGGATTTAATTTGCGAGTCTGTGTTCCTAGACACAAGCCAATGATTTCTGTAATGAACAGAAAGCGCCACCTCGACGTTGTCAGATGCTATGACTTCATACTGTTGAAAGTGATTTCTGGCGAAGGAAGCTATTTCAATAGGCTAGGCAGTGATGGTAAGCAGTACGTCCATCGAAGTAAAGACGAAAAATTTAATCCTAGGTGCACAGTTTCAATTCTGCAAGTTGTTGGATGTTCAGTTTTAGTGTGGTCCGTTATTAGCGCTAATGGTCCAGGGTCTAATAATTCGACCAAGTACATTAATATGTTGACTGGGTATTTTCTAATCGACTTTGGCCAGAATTTGGATGATAATCCCATCTTTATGCAGGATAATGCTCCGATTCACACAACTTGAAATGTCAAAAGGTTCCTTGCGGAGCATGATATTTCGTGTTTGGATTGGCCTACACAATCTGAAGACTTCAATCCTATCGAAAACGTATGACATTACATTATTCAACAAAAACGTATGACATTACATAATTCAACAAAAACGTATGACATTACATTATTCAACAAAAACGTATGACATTACATAATTCAACAAAAACGTATGACATTACATTATTCAACAAAAACGTATGACATTACATTATTCAACAAAAACGTATGACATTACATTATTCAACAAAAACGTATGACATTACATTATTCAACAAAAACGTATGACATTACATTATTCAACAAAAACGTATGACATTACATTATTCAACAAAAACGTATGACATTACATTATTCAACAAAAACGTATGACATTACATTATTCAACAAAAACGTATGACATTACATAATTCAACAAAAACGTATGACATTACATTATTCAACAAAAACGTATGACATTACATAATTCAACAAAAACGTATGACATTACATTATTCAACAAAAACGTATGACATTACATTATTCAACAAAAACGTATGACATTACATTATTCAACAAAAACGCATGACATTACATTATTCAACAAAAACGTATGACATTACATTATTCAACAAAAACGTATGACATTACATTATTCAACAAAAACGTATGACATTACATTATTCAACAAAAACGTATGACATTACATTATTCAACAAAAACGTATGACATTACATTATTCAACAAAAACGCAATGATAAAATTTTAAATCTGGAAGAACTTTAGACAAAAAATTAAAGAGAAGTGGGATGTCCTTTCACCGGAGTATTGCCGCAAGCTAATTCAAGATGTATCCCCAAAATTTGTAGGCTATCAAATTGCAGAATGGCTATGCTACAAAATAATAGATAGTTCATTGTGTTGCTGTTGTATTTGTGTTTCATTAATGCTGTAAAATTTCATTTAAATAACACTTTACTATTGAGGGAGTTTCTTTTTGCCTCCTCGATTTGAAGTTAATTTTTTTTATAACTTGACGTGAACTAGGATATTCCAATTCAAAGTAAAATTATAGAGGAATAAAAGGCGAATCAAATCAGGTATAGGTTGTTTAAACAGTTACATTTAATTTAGCTTAAATTTGCAGCTTTTGAAAAAATATGTGTGGATTTTTTTTGCAGCACTGTACACACACACGCCATATATATATATATATACACATACACACACCCATATATATATACATATATATATATATATATATATATATATATATATATATATATATAGTCTACAGAAACGACTTCTAGAATGAATTGAAAATCGATTGTACCAATGTTTTTCTTCTAGACCTTGCAAATGTTTATATATATATATATATATGTTGTGGTGGCACACATTCATTTGCATGTGTGGATAGTAATTACACATGAATAGGAAAACTCATTTAGTCTGAGCGTGTGTTCACCAGAAGCCACCGAAGGCAACCGAGAGCAGATATGTTTCTCCAGCAAAGACTCTCCTATTTGACACCATTATGTAAATATCCTGTAAATATACCTTTTCCTAATACACTTCTTATTTGATCTACCTTTGTTGGTTGAGTCGTCATTTGTATTGCTTTCTACGTTACTTGTTTCAACCTGCAAACTTAACGATATATATATATATATATATATATATATATATATATATATATATATATATATATATATATATATATGAGTTCTGATGATGACCTAAATAATAATGATATATGGAAAATATAAGATTTACTATATTAAGGGGCGAAACAATTGTTTATATAATAAATGATGATTTTTCGAGGCACTCATGATAAGATTTTCTCTCTGTATTTAAAACGGTTGATATAATGGAACAATAATTATTGCTCTAGTAAAGCAATATTCAGCTATTAATAAAACTTTATATTTTAATAATTATTTTCGAAATTAAAAAATATGTATTTGACGCACACGCACAAATATATTTACACACACACACACACATATATATATATATATATATATATATATATAACTACTTCATTTACTCACACAAATTTAATATACGCAAGTATAGATTTATGCATAAACTTTAAGTATTTACTTCAAAAGTGCTCAATACGTAGGTAGAGCTAGTTAGTAATTTATAAAATATATATGGCGATTAAGCTACACTGAATATTCTGCGTTTCATCCACTGTAGGATTCGTCAGGATTATGCGCGAATTTTGTGGTTGCTTCTTGTTTTTATATATGTTGAGGATTTCTAGTTAGCCAATCAGCTTTCTAGTATCCACCGCGCCCCCTCCTATCAGCCAATGGGCATGCATTTTATCGAACAAAGGATCTGTTTTAGAACTACGTTAGTGGTTTAAGGTGGATCTTTCCCTCCTTTTATTTTATTTATATGAATATACCTATGTGTATTTTTTTTATATATATGAATATACCTATGTGTACACACACATGCACACAAATATACATATATATACATATATGTGTGATCGTTTATGTATATTCATGTTTATTTAATTTGTTTATTTGTTTGTCTTCTATTGTTATTGTTAGTTTTAAAGCTATTTTGTATCGCTATCCTAGAGTAAGTTTTATTTTGTGAACACAGTTGTTTGCTATTTCTCGTCTACAGTTTAATAGATTTTGAGGTTCTTTAAAGTATAGGATAGTAAATTTTTCATGGAGGCATAATTTACATGGGTCGTCTAAATGTCTGCACGTGGTAGCTTGTCTCATTATTTTCTATTCGACTACCGGCGAATGTCCTCTTTCTTTGAGTTCCCAGTATTTATTCGCTAGTGTTGTTTTTATGCGGTGTTTTTTATTTTTGAAGGTACTTTTGTGGTCATAGTATCGGGTTTTAAAATCTAAGGAAGTCATGCCTATGTAATATTTCTTGTTATTCGGGTTTTCTTTCGCAAATATTGTTGCTTGATAAACTACACTTTTTGTTAGACATTTATTTTGGACTGGGCAAAGTGTACGGTGTCTACAATTGCCATTATCTTGTTCGTTATTAGTATTATTATTTATGGTATGGTTGTTCTTGTCTGGGGTTGGTTTGTTATTATTATTATTATTGTTATCATTATCATTATTATTATTATTATTATTATTTCTTCTGCTAGTGTTGGTTTCATTTCTGTCATGGTGTCTACTTTTTTTATTGTTTATTTTGTTGTTGTTTGCATTGTTTTCATTTAGTATTTTGTTGTTATGTGCTTTAATTATCATCTCTAAATTTTCGCAACAACTGTAAGATAACTTCAAGGTATTTTTATTGAAGATTTTGTGTAAGGGGTTGGTTGCGGGAAAGTGTTTTTGAATAAGATCTAGAAATTTCTTGCCAAGTTTTGTTTTTAACATTTGATTGTATGTGGCCGTATACCAAATTATAGTTCTTTTTCTTCTATTTTTAATTTTATTATAGTTGTTGGTGTTTTGTTGCTTATATTTGATATCGATATTTTTGTATCCACTATTTTTTAGGGCTGTTTCGTAGATATTGGTTGACCTGTTAAATGCATTTTCATCGCTTGAGTTATTACTAAGTCTACTTACGATCGGGTTAGGAATGTGTTTTATAATTGATGGTGGGTGGTTGGACTTAGGGTTTACGTAAATTGGAGTAGCGTTATCTTTTAAGTATGGTTCATATGTGTTTTTATCTAAGTTTAACGTGACGTCCAGGAAGTTTGCTATTTTTATGTTAGCTGATACGTCCGCTTTTAGGCCTAATTTTTTCATTTCTTTGTGTATGATTTTCTTAAAGTTTTCTCCCTTGACTTTGTTGGAGTTTTTTTTATAGCTAGTCCGTCATCTCTATATAGGCCGATATCCGTAGTATCGAATATGCTTGTGAGGGTATATAGAATGAATAATCCCACAAGATCTGATGCCTCTGCAGAGTCTCTGGCACCCATCGCCAAATCGAACGAATTTTTCATTTTAGTTTTTATCCATTGGTTATTGTTATTTATTAGAACTGATTTTCTACATTTTTTAATGATGTTGATTTCGTCTGAGGATATATCAGTATATGCCTCGGCAAATTCTAGGGCAATGTTAAAAAGTTCTTCGGATATCGAGGGATAAAAGTCTATGATGTCAAACTGTATGAACGTACATTTATCTTTGTTTTCGATATTTTTTAACCAGGTGATTGCTTCGGTAGTATTTGCCCACTGGTTTAGTTCTAGGTCCTCTTTGATTTGTTTGTTTACTCTAGAAAGTATAGTTTTGCTAATTCTACCTATTTCTGGTTTAGTTGGGTTTATCAGGCGGGTGCTGGGATTATTATTAAAGTCCCATTTGTGGTCTTTAAGCAGAATGTATGCCTCTCTAGGTTTCAATTTGCCAACTTTATCGCTAATTTTAAGTTTATCGGTAATTTGTTTACTTTCAGTATTTATTATATCTATGTAGTCGCATTTGTTTGTAAATGTCTAACAAAAAGTGTAGTTTATCAAGCAACAATATTTGCGAAAGAAAACCCGAATAACAAGAAATATTACATAGGCATGACTTCCTTAGATTTTAAAACCCGATACTATGACCACAAAAGTACCTTCAAAAATAAAAAAAAACACCGTATAAAAACAACACTAGCGAATAAATACTGGGAACTCAAAGAAAGAGGACATTCGCCGGTAGTCGAATAGAAAATAATGAGACAAGCTACCACGTGCAGACATTTAGACGACCCATGCAAATTATGCCTCCATGAAAAATTTACTATCCTATACTTTAAAGAACCTCAAAATCTATTAAACTGTAGACGAGAAATAGCAAACAACTGTGTTCACAAAATAAAACTTACTCTAGGATAGCGATACAAAATAGCTTTAAAACTAACAATAACAATAGAAAACAAACAAATAAACAAATGAAATAAACATGAATATACATAAACGATCACACATATATGTATATATATATATATATATATGTATATTTGTGTGCATGTGTGTGTGTACACATAGGTATATTCATATATATATATAAAAATACACATAGGTATATTCATATATAAAAAAAGGAGGGAAAGATCCACCTTAAACCACTAACCTAGTTCTACAACAGATCCTTTGTTCGATAAAATGCATGCCCATTGGCTGATAGGAGGGGGTGCGGTGGATATTAGAAAGCTGATTGGCTAACTAGAAATCCTCAACATATATAAAAACAAGAAGCAACCACAAAATTCGCGCATAAGCCTGACGAATCCTACAGTGGATGAAACGCAGAATATTCAGTGTAGCTTAATCGCCATATATATTTTATAAATTACTATATATATATATATATATATATATATATATATATATATATATATACACACACGATGGTCATCCAAAATGATGCGTCCTATTTTGTAACCCAAGCAGCATTTCTGCTCCAGAATTTATTTTTTCTTCATAGTCACCGCCATTCTCAACGGGCTTTTAAAAGCGATAGACTGATAGTTGCGGATGGGCGTTCGGAATGCGCTTTATTACTCACATTTCCGTCGCCACACTGAAATCGACAAACCCTTCTCCTAACTGTACCGACGTCAACTGCATCGGCTTGGTAAACATTTAACATATTGATTTATTTAATTTTTTTTTTGTATGGAGGAGTTCAATGACGCATCTCTGCTTCTGATGAACGTCAAAGACAGGACTTGTTTTCTTAGACTAACTATCGGCAACATAGAAATGGAACTTTCAAGTCATTAATATATGAGATCAATCATCATAACAATGTAATTTGCAATCTCCTACGATTCATTCGTGATGAATAAAAACTTAAGAGCCGTTAATTATGGAACGTCTCTCGCACGCGCGCGCGCACACACACAAGTGTGTGTGTGTGTAGTGTTTATCTATAAAAGTGAGAATCAGTGCGTGTGAGGACACTTCTCAATCTATATACTCAACGAATATTTAATCTATAGACATTAAGTTTGATTTGTAGGATATTCAGACATGACGGAAACTTTTAAATCGGTTTTCATCCTGCAGAAAGAACTGCTAAGGATTAAAACTGAAAAATTGGTACGTGGGGGTTATCGGATTTTTATGTTTGTCAACAGTTTCACGAATGCGCTTACGTAAATCTTTCACATGACAGATTACTTATGTTAAGAATAAGTAAGTTTGAAAACATTTGTAAATGACCGTATCAAGCTGGCCTAATGGTTACCGTACTTGACTCACTGTATTAAGCTTTTTGCTCGATTATTTTTTCACTTACAATAAGAGAACTGCTTAGAAAAGAAATCCTTAATACATGTCTCATTTTCTTTCCGTTTTTTTTTTACTAAATTTTTTAACAAGAAATTGTTCCTTACGTTAAATATCTATGATATTTCTGTTCATACTAAATAAGAATTCTGCATTAATTACACAGAATATTTATGCGTTTATTACGACCAGGCAACGCCGGGCAGCCTGCTTATATATATATATATATATATATATATATATATATGTATATATATATATATATATATATACATATACGAACAAATGATTAATAAAACATGTTAAAAGACATCTTGAAAAAGAGTTAAAAACATATTTAATTTCAAAAGGGAAGCACAAGATAAGTGGATAGTCCTTAATCCGCGGAGTTTCGAAGAAATACTCTCCTTCTTATCAGAGGGCAGGAATTAGCAAAATGCGGGATCGGATTTTGTATGTAGAAGTATTTAATGAAACTACAAGTAAGTCACAGATCTTACTTGGTTAAAAAAATGGTGAGGTAAGGGGAATAGGAGGTAAAAGAAAAATAATAAAAAGATTTCACATGAATGGATAGTCCGGTGAAGGGTAAAAAATCCAAGAATGGTAAAATCCAAAACGGTCAAATTAAAAATTTCCAATCCAATGGGTAAGTTCCATATTGTTTATATATATATATATATATATATATATATATATATATATATATATACACATATATATATATATATATATATATATATATACATACATACATACTTGAATGTTTGAATATATGGCTAAGTGTATATATATATATATATACATATATATATACATATATATATATATATATATATATATATATATATATATATGGGGGGGGGCATGTATTCATCGCGTGTCAAAACAATGTGTTCACACTTTACCAGCTGATAAATCACTTAGTTTAATTCTTTTCAGAATTACATGATTTGAAGTAATGATGACAGCCAGACATTTAGATTTGAATAACGGACTATTATTCTAAATTGCTAATGAAAGTTGGAAAATGTGTTTGAAGTGCTAAAACCTTTTAGGGCAGATTTTCAAACCTCTTCTGTGTCTCGATCAAGTTAAAAGCAAATCGAAACGTTCAATGATCTATGAAAAGCGTATCTACGAGCAACGTAGGAAAAATAGTGAAGGAAACGTCACAGACGAAACGCGTGGGCAGATCCGATCAAAATTTATTATGAACCTCAACGACGCTTTCTTTATTTTAGTAAGAGTGTCAGATATATTTTTATCAGAAGCTATGTACAATTGGTACGAGTAATTGTACGTCTTTAAACCGGATATTAAACAGTTTATATATATATATATACACGATTGCAACGTCTTGTCAGACAAGTGTCACTCCCTCAGACACTTAAAGTCTATGAGCCCCAAAATGACTTCCATCGCCACAGGACCATTTTTATAGACAAATGCCTGAGGGAGTATCTATACACAGATGATGTTATAGAGTCTTAGCTTTGTACGACAGCCCCCCTCTCTCTCTCTCTCTCTCGGATCAAAATGTTGAGATCCAGCAAACAAGCAAGAGCAAGATAGCCAGCAACAAGTTAAACTACAGACCAGCTTAATGCAGGTACTGGTCTCACGATTTATGGTTTTTTAAATCAGAAATTTGCTTCTCCTAGAAAGGTTGCCTATACCACGACTTACGTGAGCCCTCTCCACATCAGCACACACATACATACACACAAACACACACGGTGCTAGTTGGCCGGTGACCCCCCAAAAGTGTTCATTCGTCCTTTGGAAGGTCTTATATTTAATTTTTCAGGAAGAGTAGCCACCCTCCTCACTAAACAAGTTTGGTGGGGGAACCAGTTTAGTCGCCGGTGACCCGACCAAGAGGCAGGCATTAATACGTAGGTAGAGCTAGTTAGTAACTTATAAAACATATATGGCGATTAAGCTACACTGAATATTTGGCGTTTCATCCACTATAGGATTCGTCAGGCTTATGCGCATAAGCCTGACGAATCCTATAGTGGATGAAACGCCGAATATTAAATTTTCTTCCTTAAAAAATGAAAACGTAAACAAAAAAGAATCCTATGGTTTTAAAACCCTTAAATATGCGAAAACAGTAGACCTTTTGATAAACTTTGAAAATGACCTTTTAAACGTAATTTAAAAACATAGAATTCCACAATCAACCTTACAATTTCCAACGGGAACTACACAAAATCGTTAGAAACATAAACAACTCTAATAAAATCTTTGTAAATGCAGATAAAACCAGAAACTTTTTATAAAATAGATAAGCCGGAATATAACAAACTAATCACAGAAAACATTACAAAAAACTACAAAAAACTAGACACAAACGAATGCGACTACATAGATATAATAAATACTGAAAGTAAACAAATTACCGATAAACTAAAAATTAGCGATAAAGTTGGCAAATTGAAACCTGGAGAGTCATACATTCTGCTTAAAGACCACAAATGGGACTTTAATAATAATCCCATCACCCGCCTGATAAACCCAACTAAACCAGAAATAGGTAGAATTAGTAAAACTATACTTTCTAGAGTAAACAAACAAATCAAACAGAACCTAGAACTAAACCAGTGGGCAAATACTACCGAAGCAATCACCTGGTTTAAAAATATAGAAAACAAAGATAAATGTACGTTCATACAGTTTGACATCATAGACTTTTATCCCTCGATATCCGAAGAACTTTTTAACACTGCCCTAGAATTTGCCGAGGCATACACTGATATATCCTCAGACGAAATCAACATCATTAAAAAATGTAGAAAATCAGTTCTAATAAATAACCATAACCAATGGATAAAAACTAAAATGAAAAATTCGTTCGATTTGGCGATGGGTGCCAGAGACTCTGCAGAGGCATCAGATCTTGTGGGATTATTCATTCTATACACCCTCACAAGCATATTCGATACTACGGATATCGGCCTATATAGAGATGACGGACTAGCTATAATAAAAAACTCCAACAAAGTCAAGGGAGAAAACTTTAAGAAAATCATACACAAAGAAATGAAAAAATTAGGCCTAAAAGCGGACGTATCAGCTAACATAAAAATAACAAACTTCCTGGACGTCACGTTAAACTTAGATAAAAGAAAATATGAACCATACTTAAAAGATAACGCTACTCCAATTTACGTAAACCCTAAGTCCAACCACCCACCATCAATTATAAAACACATTCCTAACTCGATCGTAAGTAGACTCAGTAATAACTCAAGCGATGAAAATGCATTAAACAGGTCAACCAATATCTACGAAACAGCCCTAAAAAATAGTGGATACAAAAATATCGATATCAAATATAAGCCACAAAACACCAACAGCTATAATAAAATTAAAAATAGAAGAAAAAGAACTATAATTTGGTATACGGCCCCATACAATCAAATGTTAAAACCAAAACTTGGCATGAAATTTCTAGATCTTATTCAAAAACACTTTCCCGCAACCAACCCCTTACACAAAATCTTCAATAAAAATACCTTGAAGTTATCTTACAGTTGTTGCGAAAATTTAGAGATGATAATTAAAGCACGTAATAACAAAATACTAAATGAAAACAATGTAAACAACAACAAAATAAACAATAAAAAAGTAGACACTATGACAAAAATAAAACAAACACTAGCAGAAATAATAATAATAATAATAATAATAATAATAATAATAATTATGATAATAACATTAATAATAATAATAATAATAATAATAATAATAATAATAATAATAATAATAATAATAATAATAATAACAAACCAACCCCGGACAAGAACAACCATACCATAAATAAAAATACAAATAACGAACAAGATAAATGCAACTGTAGACACCGAACACTTTACCCAGTCCAAAATAAATGTCTAACAAAAAGAGTAGTTTATCAAGCAACAATATTTGCGAAAGAAAACCCGAATAACAAGAAATATTACATAGGCATGACTTCCTTAGATTTAAAAACCCGATACTATGACCACAAAAGTACCTTCAAAAATAAAAAAACGCCGTATAAAAACAGCACTAGCGAATAAATACTGGGAACTTAAAGAAAGCGGACATTCGCCGGTAGTCGAATGGAAAATAATGAGACAAGCTACCACGTGCAGACATTTAGACGACCCATGTAAATTATGCCCCCATGAAAAATTTACTATCCTGTACTTTAAAGAACCCCAAAATCTATTAAACTGTAGACGAGAAATAGCAAACAACTGTGTTCACAAAATAAAACTTACTCTAGGATAGCGATACAAAATAGCTTTAAAACTAACAATAACAATAGAAAACAAACAAATAAATAAATTAAATAAACATGAATATACATATATATATATATGTATATATGTGCATGTATGTGTGTACACATAGGTATATTTATATACATATAAAAAAAAGGAAAACGTCTACCTTAAACCACTAACCTAGTTCTAAAACAGATCCTTTATTCGATAAAATGCATGCCCATTGGCTGCTAGGAAGGGGCGCGGTGGATACTAGAAAGCTGATTGGCTAACTAAAAATCCTTAACATATATAAAAACAAGAAGCAACCACAGAATTCGCGCATAAGCCTGACGAATCCTATATTGGATGAAACGCAGAATATTCAGTGTAGCTTAATCGCCATATATATTTTATAAATTACTATATATATATATATATATATATATATATATATATATATATATATATATATATATATATATATGAACAAATATTTAATAAAACATGTTAAAACACATCTTGAAAAAGAGTTAAAAACATATTTAATTTTAAAAAAGGAAGCACAAGATAAGTGGATAGTCCTTAATCCGTGGAGTTTCGAAGAAATACTCTCCTTTTCGTCAGAGGGCAGGAATTTGCAAAATGCGGGATCGGATTTTGCATATAAAAGTATTTAATGAAACTACAAGTAAGTCACAGATCTTACTTGGTTAAAAAAATGGTGAGGTAAGGGGAATAGGAGGTAAAAGAAAAATGAGAAAAAGATTTCACATGAAAGGATAGTCCGGTGAAGGGTAAAAAATCCAAGAATGGTAAAATCCAAAACGGTCGAATTTAAAATTTCCAATCCAATGGGTAAATTCCAAATGGTCCAAAATGATCCAAAAGGCAGAGTTCCTTGGAAAAAATCGCAAATGGAATGAATTCCAAATCATTGAAAGAAAAAGTACTAGAGAGAATATTTAAAACACGTCTGTCAAGGCTAGAGGAATCAAGTAAATATATATATATATATATATATATATATATATATATATATATATATATATATATATATATATATTGAAAGAGAGAGCGAGAGAGACAGAGAGACGGAAGGAGATAGATAGATGGATAGATAGATAGAGAGAGAGAGAGAGAGAGAGAGAGGGAGGGAGAGAGAGAAAGAGAGCGAGAAAGAGAGATAAATACGAGAGTCCTTCCAAAAGCTATTTATCCTATTATATAACGAAAACAAGTTGAAGACATTCTATAACGGGAGTGGTACCATAAAAATGCGCGAACTTTTGTGCTCCATAATGTATTTTTCTATATAGTCACCACCCACCATTCTCAATGCACTTTTGCCAGCGTTAGGGTGGTGGCTGTGTATGCGTGTCTGGAATGCGCTTTGTCACTTGTGTCTATGTCATCGCTTTGAAATCGACAAACCCATCTCATAACTTTAATGACATCAACTACATGCGCTTTGTTAAACAGTCGCAGCTGGTAAATTTTTTTCTGCATAGATACCATGGTTGCTTTCTTATAGTCTCATACCGTCAATATCTGTAACATAGATAAAACTTTCTGGTCATCGATGCATAACTTCAGTCATCATAACAATGCAATTTGTAATACGCTCTCATCCATTTGTGCTGAACAAAATAACAACAGGCATGACTTTTGGAAAGCCCCTTGTATGTATATCAGGCTGACAAGAAAGTTATTGCGGTTTTTAACTTTGAAGTTTAGATGACTATATCTCTGCTCAAACAAAAGTTTATCGAAATAAGCACCATCAGAATGAACACACTTTTGCGCATGCAAAACAAATGTACTCATGCAAGTCACGTAAACATCTTGCATTATCATGAATGCGTTTTCGATATCGTTTAGATGTTTGAGGCATTTCTCACAGGAGAAAAGTGTCAAGATGTTCGAAAAAGTGGCAGTCGGTAGGTAAGAGGTTTGAAGAGTATGGTGGACGAGGCAGAGTTTCTTAGCCGAATTCGTCCAACTTCTGCAGGGTCGGTTTAGCAACGTGCGGTCGAGCATTGTCGTAGAGGAGAATTGGGCCTATTCTCTTTAATGCTGGGTGTTGTTGTTGAAGTTTCCGATCGATTTTATCTATTTGTTGACTTCTCCGCTGTTAGGATTTCGCCTGCATTTAAAAATACTCTAATGGATGAGATTGGTTGAAGACCATCAAATACTCAGCATGAATTTCTCATGGTGCAACTCCGGCTTTAGGAAGAGTCGTAGAGTTTCGTCGGCATCTAACAACTGAACTGTCGCAGGGTGTCGTAAAATCCCACTTTTCATCGCTAGTCACAGCCCGGTCGAGAAGCGGGTCGTTTTTGTTGTGTAATAAAAGTGAAAATAACACTTCATAACGGCGTTTTTTGTTGTTCTAGTTAAATTCGTGAGACACTTATTTATCAAGATATTTTTGTTATTTCAATCTCTCTAAAGTGGTTGGAAATCGTCGTATACGCGACATCTAATTCAGAAGCAACTTCTTGAACAGTTGTGCGTGGATTGACTTCGACTAAGGCTCTTAATTGATCGTTGTTAACATCTGATGGCCAACTACTACGCTCATAATCTACAAAACTGTGTCGCCACCACGAAAGTTCTTAAACCACCATATTACTGTGCGTGCAGTTATTCCTGGATCAAATGCTTCGTTGATATCGCGAGCTATTTCAGCAGCTTGTTGGCCTAGCTTGAATTGAAATAGAAAATGTGACAAATTGCTTTTTTTCTATCTTGTTCTGAAAGTGATCGTAATTTAAACGATAAGATAGAGCGAGAAACGCTCTTAAAATGATATATAAAGTAAAGGTATTAGGACGAAAAATTATTTGAAAATAAATCATTCGAAATGAAAATTATAAAATCCACAAGAACTTTTTGATCAATTTTATATATATATATATATATATATATATATATATATATATATATATATATATATGTATATATATATATATATATAGAGAGAGAGAGAGAGAGAGAGAGAGACAGAGAGAGACAGAGAGACAGAGAGAAGAAACAGGCGATTTTGCTCAAAGATAACACCTTATATAGTCTAATGTCAAAAGTGAATTTGAGATGTTTTATTACCACACAAGCAGAAAGACTCAACATATAAAATCAACATTAGGATCTTTGATATGACAGGGGAGCATTCGAAATGAATGCTTATGTTTGGAGCAAAATCGAAGTATGATAACTAGTTTTTGCATTTTAAAGCCACTATACATAAAAATAATTTCATATAATCAACAGTAGGTTCTTTACTATGCAATGCAGAATCCAATGTACTGTGAACTAAATCACTGCGAGACATGTAAAGCTTCCTCCCGCACCCCTGAAATGAATCCCGAACTAGAGCAGGCAATCAATCAATTTGATTTCGATGACAATAAAAAATATTGTAGTTTGAAACATCTCTTGATTATCATTCAATGCCGGGCTACATTAGGTCACCCCGCTAGTATATATATATATATATATATATATATATATATATATATATATATATATATATATATATATATATATTCGAAACGGGAAAGGACATGCCGTCTACGTTCGTTGATATGTATTTGGTGCTTTTCAAAAATAATTGTTACATGACGATGCAAGGAGCGGTATACTACCAAAATATTTCTAACATATTAAATTTTGACAACACGTAATGGAATCGATATTCGTGTAATTAATTTAGATATCGTTTAGGTATACTTTTATCAGTTTCTTTTCTTTCCTTGTCGCTCGAGCGTGAGGTAATCAATTTCGCTTCAGGCCATGTTTAATAGGTAATCTGAATGGGAAACTGATTGCTTTCTTCCGTCGGGTTTTTAATGAATGAAAATAACGAAAAACTAATCAATACGCTATCGATTGCAAATCAAAATATTCAGCTGAGATTTTCTTTTTTAAAGGATTCGGGTTTATTCAAACAGTTAAGAGTTTGTAAGAAAACAAATGCCAACAAGCACAAATATGTAATTAAAACTTTTAATAATGGAGATTCGTTTTTTTTTTGTATGATGCATCGTGAACAATTCTATTACTTTTATATATGAAGACGATGTTATACAATTACAGTCACTTAATACACTATTCTGTCTATTATATTATTTCAGACTATTGCAATATCGTTTCATGGGCAATTGAGAGTTATAATAGTGTACGAGCCACTTTTAATTAGTTTTCAACCTTTTTTTTTTGTACAGGCATTTAAAATTGTCGTAGAGTCTTGGAAATTCAGTAGGTTATCGCTATACATCAGATAACTGACCAATTTTTATGAATTCAGGCTCAAATAAACAGCTACAGCAAGAATTGGAATACATCCTACTAAAGCCTGATTGTCACAGCTGGTGAAATTAAAAAAATGCAATCTGGACTTGAGGGCACTTTAGAAGAATGATATGCAATAAAATTCTGTTTTAAACAGAGACATGCCACAGAAACGTATGGAGTGCTTTAGACTGCTTTTGGACCATCTTGCATGAATCGAACATCAGTTTTTAAAATGCATAAGTGATTTAAAGAAGGTAGGAAGCCCGTGAGGGATGATGAGAGGAGTGGGAGGAGTAAGGAATCAGAACACAAGAGTTGACTGGCCAAATAAAGAATATAATGGATAAGAACCGTCGTGTATCTATAGAGACAAGTGCATAGATGGATGTCAGTGTAGAAACTGTACACACAATTATTCGCTAAGAACTGAAGATGCAGATTTGTAAATGCACCAGTCCACAAGATGACTATTTGCCCAAGAAGAGTATCAAGACAGTTCCTCACCCTCCCTATAGTTTAGATCTTGCTCCTCGTCGCTTTTGGCTATTCCCTTAAGCTCAAGAAACATTTTAGAGGCGGTTGTTATGAGACAATGTAGGAGATGAAATGGGCTGTGAGTAAGGTCATTGACACGCTAACACAAAAGGGCTACCATGAAGCCTTCCAGAAATTGTTGGGACGGTACAAGTGGATTGCAACCGGAGGAGATTACTGTGAAGGGGATTAGATTTCCTGTGTGTACTCTCAATAAAAGTGCCCACACGTAAAAAGTCGAGAAGCTTACTGAAGGTACCTCGTACACACATACACACACACACACACACACACACACACACACACACACACACACACACACACACACACACACACACGCGCACACACACACACACACACACATATATATATAAGAGCAAACAGTTAATAAATTATATATATATATGTTTGTATAATATATTATATATATATAAGAGCAAACAGTTAATAAATTATTATATATCTATATAATACTAAAACTCTTTGGATCTTGTATGTTTGCAATCAGATTTCCGGTTTTCAACATCCGGTTGCGCATGCGTAAATAGCAACGTCTTCAATCCGTTATTCCAATTCCGGAATTTTTATATCGCTTTTAATACAAACAATTTCATTTAATTTGATCAAATAGTTTTTTTTTTTTTAACGGCTAAGAACATTCAACTTCGTAAAGTCTGTCGCAGTTTCAAAAAAACTTCTCCCTTTTAAAAAACAAAAGTAAACAAACAAGAAAAACAACACTCATTATTAATAGAAGCAGCGGCGGTGAAAGAAAACACCTCTCACTTTCCCTCTAATAGATTTCAACACTCCTACTCCCTCTGTTTTCGTTACGTACGCGAGAAATCTTTAATTCATGTCATTATAAATAAATAATTTTATAACATCAACCGTAGTTTTTTTTTTTTTAACGGCTAAAAACATTCAACTTCGTAAAGTCTGTCGCAGTTTCAAAAAAACTTCTCCCTTTTAAAAAACAAAAGTAAACAAACAAGAAAAACAACACTCATTATTAATAGAAGCAGCGGCGGTGAAAGAAAACACCTGTCACTTTCCCTCTAATAGATTTCAACACTCCTATTCCCTCTGTTTTCGTTACGTACGCGAGAAATCTTTAATTCATGTCATTATAAATAAATAATTTTATAAAATCAACCGTAGTTTTTTTTTTTAACGGCTAAAAACATTCAACTTCGTAAAGTCTGTCGCAGTTTCAAAAAAACTTCACCCTTTTATAAAACAAAAGTAAACAAACAAGAAAAACAACACTCATTATTAATAGAAGCAGCGGCGGTGAAAAAAAAAACACCTCTCACTTTCACTCTCATAGATTTCAACACTCCTACTCCCTCTGTTTTCGTTACGTACGCGAGAAATAGTTACGTGTATGTGTGAGAGAGAGAAAAAGGGAGCGATGTAAAACTGGATAGAGTTATCCCCCTTAACTAATGCAGACCTTTTTACTAGAGGGCGTTATTACAAAAAAATTTTTTTTTTCTTCTTCCCATGTTTTTTAAAGTCCATTAAATATGTAATTAAATATACATTAAAGGAAAGCGATCAGGCAGTTTTCAGTGTAAGCAAAGACGAAATTAAGCAATACTTGACAGGAAGATATATTGGACCATCAGAAGCAGTTTCGATGATACTGGGATTTCCAATTCATGTTAGAGAACCTGCAGTTGTTCGTCTTCAGATACATCTCCCTGATCAACATATGATCTATATTCAAAGGACAAGCAACAGAGACCTTAATAGAAATGCTTCTTGCACAACTCTAACAGAGTTTTTCAATATTTGCCAGAATGATGAATTTGCCAGAACACTCTATTACTCGGATGTCCCAAAATACTATGTGTGGCAAAATAAGAAATGGCAAAGAAGAAAAATGGGTAGAAGAATAGTTGACCACCCAGGAGTTTTTGAAGCAAATATTCTTGGTCGTATGTACACAGTCTCACCAAATAGTGGTGAATTGTACTTTTTGCGGCTACTACTTCACCATGTAAAAGGACCTAATTCTTTTGAATCTCTGCGAACTGTAGCAGGTCATATATGTCCATTATTTAAAACTGCTTGCAAAGAAAGAGGATTACTGCTTCATGCCAACCACTGGATACAAACAATGGAGGATGCAGATAAAACGAGATTGCCAAGAGCGATAAGGGATCTGTTCATTGTGATACTTTTAAACACAGAATGTTCAAATCCTCTTGAGTTGTGGGAAAGATTTTCCAACTCCATGGCAATGGATTACTACAATGCAATGCAAATCCAAGTCAACAATCAGAACATGGTCAATAAAAATGCCATCAACAACACGTTGAGGTACATAAATGATAAACTTTGTGCTGCTGACAAATCACTGCAAGATTTTGGATTGCCTTTGCCTCAGAATTTACCTAATGTGATTCACATAAATAGAGCCATAACGGATGAGCAAAGTTACAATATAGCAGAGCAAATGACATATATAAAGACACATCAACATTTATTAAATGACGAACAATCGATCATCTACAACTTTATATGCAGTTGCTTAAACACAGACTCTTCTTCATTGATTTTCATCGATGCTCCAGGAGGCACAGGAAAGACCTTCTTAATAAAACTTCTTCTTTCAAAAGTAAGGAGCTTAGGACAAATTGCACTGGCTGTAGCATCATCAGGTATTGCTGCAACATTGATGCCTGGTGGTCGCACTGCTCATTCCAGATTCAAGCTTCCTCTCAATGTAAGAGAAAATGATGTTTGTAATTTTGATAAACAATCAGAAACAGCCAACTTGATAAGGGCAGCAAAACTTATTATTTGGGACGAATGTCCAATGATAAGAAGGGAGAGTTTAGAGACGTTCGATAGGACTCTCAAGGATATATGTGGAAACAATGAAACATTCGGAGGGATATTGACGGTGTGCAGTGGTGACTTTAGGCAACTACTACCAGTCATAAAGAGAGGAAATGATGCTGACATTTACAATGCTTGTATCAAAGAATCGTTTTTGTGGCGTAAATTTAAGAAATTTTATTTAAAACAAAACATGAGAGTTCAAGATGATGATGATGAATACTCTAAATTTATTATAAAGATTGGTGAAGACAAACTTGAAAAAAATGAAAATGGTGAGATTGAACTGCCTGAAGATTTGATAATCCGTGCAGATAATGTTGACCAATGCATTGAATACATTTATCCTTCGTTTGACAATCTAGAAATGTTTGCGGAAAATTGCATATTAGTACCATTTAATGATACAGTTAGAGCAATAAATCATAATTGTATTGAAAAATTTCCTGGACAAGTCAAAGAATATTTGTCATTTAATTCTGTTCTTGAAGGAACAGAAGCTACACATTACCCAACAGAATTTCTTGATTCGATAGAGTTATCAGGATTACCTCCACATAAACTTGAACTCAAGAAAGGAGCTCCAATCATATGTATGAGGAATATTGATCCACCACGCTTATGTAATGGTACAAGACTAATAATAGAGGAGCTGTATAATAATTTGATTGTTGCTAAAATTATTGCATCACAGTTTGAAGGAGAAATCGTTTTAATTCCAAGATTGAAAATGGTCTTATCTGAAGGTGACAATATTCCGTTTGCCAGAGTCCAGTTTCCTATACAATTAGCATTTGCTATGACTATTCATAAGTCTCAAGGACAGACCTTACATAAAGTTTTAGTTTATCTAGACAAACCTGTCTTTCAACATGGTCAACTATATGTTGCACTCAGTAGAGTTAAGCGAAAGGAAAACATAAAAGTTTTTTTAAAACACTCAAATTGTACAAAAAATGTTGTAAATAGAAAAGTATTGTCTTAGTTTTAGTGACCTTATTATTAGCATATGAATACAATATTTATTTTCTGTACAATAAGTGCTTAAGCACCCGTGCTTTTCAGCGATACATATTCAATAAAATAAATTGATTAATATAATTAATCTGGATATAAGAGAGTTAGAACCTGATAAGAAGTCTCAATTAAGCAAAAGGATAACAAAAGTTTTCTTTAAAAAAAAATTAATTGTACAAAAAATGTAAATAGAAAAGAATTGTCTTAATTTTATTGACCTTATTATTAACATACAAATTAAATATTTTACACAATGGGTACTGAATGTTTGCTTAAATTAAATGAAAAAAGTTACATTTTATTTTCATTTTCTATTTAAAAAGCCATTATTAACATGTGGAGAGTGTTTTTTTTTTATTATTCTGTACTTTCAACTAACAATTTCATTTAAAAGATGATATATCAAAATTTGAATTTAACTATAATAAGGATTATGATACCTGTTCAGTGCATATTAACCTATAAGTATGACCAACCACTTATAATTCAGTAACTGTAATTTAAAAAAAATAACAATTATAATAAACAGAACGACTCATAGAAATCTATCTATATTCTTTTTTCATTTTAATATACTTTCATAGAAATGCTTCTGTTATGTAAAAAAAAACTATTTTCTTTATGCCACAAGTGTCACGCTCATACATGAATTCCATAGCTAATATAACGTACTGACCCAACGGGTCACGGGTGGTCTAGCATATATATATATGTGTGTATAATATATTATATATATATATATATATACATATTTTAAATGTGTCTTTACATAAGCAGTAGTTTGTTGCTACACAGTCATGAGCATGTTTCGGTCTACTAGTATTTACTAACTAGAGACTTCTCCAGGCAACAACCCTTATTTTCGAAAGCGGAATTCTAAATGAAGAGCGAAAATTAACTTTGAGCAAAAGAAGGCTTTTATTTTAAACGGGTCATGAGGGTGAAGATTCAGCTTCGCGGAGAACAGGGTTGAATTGGGCGCGAATTTGTTAGTTTATTTATTTTCGTATTTGTTTATTAACTTATCGGTGTCTTCATTCATTCATTTTTTTGTTGGTGTTAGGGATTAGAGTTTGTAGGGTTAGTGAGTTGAGGGGATTTGGTTCTAAAGCTAGAGCTATACAGATGTTATCTTTAACAAGCATGAGGCTCGTTTGTCTATTGTTCGCCGTCTGTCTGAGACTTTCGAGGGTCAGTGTGTCATACAATTCCCTTTTTTATTTATATATAAAAAAGGGAATTTTATGACACACTTTACACGAGAAAGAAGGATTTCACAATATCTTACAGGAAAATATCATTAATCATGAAGATTATTTCTTACTTGTCATTGTCCGCAGAAAGTGGAAACAAAAAAAGCAGACAATCTTGACTATAATCGAAATTTCAAACTAAGATTACACGAACACACAAATCTCATTTGGACTCGAATATGAGAGTTTCTAATATGAATACTGTTTTGTAGATTGTGTACGATGTCTTTTAACAAAAATGCTTTTTGGTTTAGCGAATAATTTGTGTTTAAAGTTAATAATAAAAGATAAACACACGCATTTTACTTTAACAAAAATTACAGAAAAAAAAAAGTTCCTCAGCAACTTGGGAAAATGATTTCGTACAGATCAACTAGTATGAAACAAGAATTTACAAAAAGTCTGTTGCAATATTTTGGTTTTTAATGGGGTAGATATTTATTTGCTGACCACCTCAGAAAAATGTGGCACAAGGCCGGAAAGTGGGAACCCCGCAGGCTCCCCTAAAGGCGGGGCACTCCTGCAATTTTAAAAATTGCCTGAGTAACCCCGTCGGCATTCCCCGGTCGGGGCGCCTCAGGCAGCAAGCAATAAACTTGCCCCACCGGAAAGCCCGGTGGCATGGCCTGGGAGGGTGGACCTCCTAGGTATTACCCAGGCGGTGTACCTCAGTCCAACAGGTGCTGGGCCGGTTCCCGGCCCCTCACCTGTTGGGCTGAGTGTCAAGTGACGAATCCTTGACTTGTACTACCCTGTCTCCATGCAGCCGAAGCCTCTAGGAGACACATCCCATCAAAAGAGTGTTTTAATGGGGTATGATCCCACACAGTCGGACGATTCTATTTATAAAGGATGCTGCTAAGAACTGACGAATCAAATTAATTCACGTTCTGCTACCAACCAATCAGAAACCAGAATTCTTTTCAATGAAGTCGGGGTCGTTTCTGTTCTCAGGTTGTGTTTGTAGTACTTTGTGTAGCTTTTGGATTCGTAGATATCCCAGAAATTGAACTTGCCACAATTCGAATTTTGATTCGAATCCATCGAAATAAAGACGCACGCTGGGCGCATAACCTCTAGAAGTGTAAGCCATTTTGAGTTTCAGAACAAACACAAGGGACTTCCCCATTATAAAAGAATAGGGAGATGTTGCAATATTTTGGTTTTTAATGGGGTATGATCCCACAGTCGGACGATTCTATTTATAAAGGATGCTGCTAAGAACTGACGAATCAAATTAATTCACGTTCTGCTACCAACCAATCAGAAACCAGAATTGCTTCATAAATATTAAACCTTTTCTGGAGCAATTTCACATGTTCTTTTCCCGGGTTTCGACACGGTAAGAATATTTTGTTCTGTGGAACTGTCTACTACAAACAAGTCACCTCCCAGGACTTGTGTGTAACAGCGAACCATCTGAAACTGTTCTGAAACTCAAAATGGCTTACACTTCTAGAAAGTCGATATCCAGTTGCATATTCATTCATTTTTTTATCGAAAAGTACATTTCCTTTAAAAAGAACTGAAGTCCGTGCGAAATGCATTTTTTATCAAATTGTCAAATTTAAATTAAACTGAGAAACGGCAAGACAAAACAGTCGGCAAAAGTTGTTTCATAAAGATCTCATGGAACCAACAAACGAAAAACAGCCACAATAAGAAGCGAACTATTATTTAATTCTTGCTCCATTTTCACACAACACCAAAGCACGAGTAGGTTATATATTCCCAAAGCTTTTAAACCAAAAATTCCAGAATGCCTTAAACTACACAGATTAGTGAATAGGAATACAATGAAATTTAGCTATACTACATACATATTCATAAAGAAAATACTCTCAAATGTGCTCAAGATAAGAGAAAGCGATGGCTCTGATCAAGGTTCAAGAAAAATTGCTCATTAAAGGAAAACTGCACAGTGAAATCCCTTGTATATGAAGCGACGATCACAAGCCAACCCTAGTGGAGGCTAGAAGTTTACATAGGTGTGAGTCAGAGCACGCTCAAGCACAGACTTTATGCATGCAGAAACTCATTTAGGCAGACTAGCGAGACCTGTGGAAATTCCACAGCGGACTCTTTCATATGTACTTTATTGATATTGCCATTCTGTGGATGTTCAGCACAAATGGAGTCGCCCTGATATTATTTTAGCGCTTTTGTTAAAACTGCAAAAGTATTTATCTAAGATAGCAGGTACACCTGGCATAGCCCGGTCGTAAAATACGTTTAAATATGATATATTAATTTATGAAGATTTCGTATATATTATTATAGAGTCCATTTTCTATCGATTCTTATATATTATAAAATTGTGATTTCAAAATAGAAAAAAATATATCCATATGACTTTGGTGCATCTGCTTGAATCTAAACAAAAACCAAAACTTATGATATATATATATATATATATATATATATATATATATATATATATATATATATATATATATATATATTGGAAATGGTAATTAATAAAAACTGAAGAAAGTGTTCAATACTGTTGTAGAGCAAATATGCGTTTTCATTTTTTATTACCGTATCTTTCTGTTAAGTTACATTATTGTTTCAGCTACCCGCCCGTTCTTTTTGGCCGTCTGTAGCTTCCTCAGACTTTTACAGAAAGTAAAAGTCTGAGGAAGCTACAGACGGCCAAAAAAATAAACGGCCGGGTAGCTGAAACAATAATGTAACTTAACAGAAAGATACGGTAATAAAAAATAAAAACGTATATATATATATATATACATATTAAATTTGTCTTTACATAAGCAGTAGTTTGTTGCTACACAATCATAAGCATGTTTCGGTCTACTAGTATTTACTAACTAGAGACTTCTTTAGGTAACAACCCTTATTTTCGAAAACGGAATTCTAAATCCAAAATTAGAATTCCGTTTTCCAAAATAAGGGTTGTTGCCTGAAGAGGTCTCTAGTTACTAAATACTAGTAGACCGAACCATGCTCATGACTGTGTAGTAACAAACTACTGCTTATGTAAAGACAACTTTATAATGTAACTTGCTGTACTACTGTATTGAGCACTCTTGTATAAACCTCGTTATATTTCACTGGTTACCCTACCTTTGAAAAATAGCAACCTCAAATACACACACACACACACACACACACACACATATATATATATATATATCTTGAGTTCTTTCAGCTATAATCGAAACTGAAACCAAAACTGCTGAAGAATTCCGATAAAAGTATTTATAAAATAAAAAATAGATGGCGTTAATGCCACTAGCTATAATCGAAATCGAAACCAAAACTTATGAAGAATTCTTGGTAAATGGAAAGCCGTTACAATTAAACGATAGTAACTTGAAAAAGATGTAAGCATGACACAGCAAATAACAGACACACTATAGTATGAATATATAGATACTAAGAATCACAACAGCTTTAGCATTCTGTGTTTTAGAATTAAACGACAAGGAAATATCTTTCACCATAAAATAAAAGAAAACTGTGAGAAACTCATCATATTTTTAGCCTCCGAGCAATGTTATCTTTACAACGCGGAAAAGTATTTTATAATAAAAATCGTCAACACTCGTGGTAAGCATTGTTTAAACAAAAGGAGCGAATTATTCAAGGTATATAATATATAAATAAATATAAAGATCTATGTACGTGTATTCAAAACGTTATGTAATACGTACTTGTATATGCATATAAATGTGTATTTATATGTGTATCTATATAGATGTATACAAAAGTAGATAAGTACATAAAAATAAGTATATATAAAACATATGCATATGTACCTGCATACATGTGTATGCATCGACATATATATATATACATATATATATATATATATATATATATATATATATATATATATATATAAAACACCGTATGAAAACAACACTAGCGAATAAATACTGGGAACTCAAAGAAAGCGGACATTCGCCGGTAGTCGAATGGAAAATAATAAGACAAGCTACCACGTGACGTAGACGACCCATGTAGATTTTGCCTTCACGAAAAATTTGCTATCCTGTACTTTAAAGAACCCCAACATCTATTAAACTGTAGAAGAGAAATAGCAAACAACTGTGTTCACAAGATAAAGTTTACTCTAGGGTAGCGATACAAAATAGCTTTAAAACTAAAAAAAACAATAGAAAATAAACAAATAAATAAATTAAATAAACATGATTATACATAAACGATCACTCATATATGTATGTATATATGTATATATATGTGCATATACGTATGTACACATATATATATTTATATATGAACTAACATAAAAAAACACTAACCTAGTTTTAAAACAGATCAAGAAACTAAATAGAGCACACACAAAGGAACAGGTCACCCAGAGGCCAAATAGGCCTTTGTCCGATAAATGCATGCTCATTGGCTGATAGAAACAGCGCGGTGGATACTAGAAAGCTGATTGGCTAACTAAAATCTCAATAGAAGAGGAGCATATAAAAACGATAAACAACCACAGAATTCGCGCATAAGCCTGAAGAGTCCTAGAGTGGATGAAACGCGGAATATTCAGTGCAGCTTAATCGCCATATATATTTTATAAATTACTAACTATCTCTACCTACGTATTGAGCATTTTTGAAGTAAATACTTAAAGTTTACGCATAAATCTATACTTTCGTATATTAATTTATGTGAGTAAATTAAGTAGTTATATATATATATATATATATATATATATATATATATATATATATATATATATATATATATATATATAATAGATAGAAATAGACATATATGTGCGTAATATGGAAGCATACCCCCGCGTAAAAATAAAGTTCCATTGTTGTTGGTGCCCTTCCAATCTGCCCATATTAAGAGCGGTTTTCGGAATAGACCCCTAACCTCCCCATGATAAAAACGGCTGTCGAAATAGATATTTCCAACCTCCTCAAGTGAATTACAGTGCAGAAATCAGGTAATTATATCTTGAAAACTACCTGTCTGCGCCAAATATAATTGACCGTGTCTTTATGAGTATACTGGAAAACTTATAAAACTCGTCATACTCCAGGAAATTTTGGAGTTGGATCTAATGTAAAATTACCCTCTCACCGCAAAAAAGTTTTAGAAGCTGAAAAGTTGAAAGAAAAAAACAAACAAAGCAAAACAAACATAGGCACCCTCTCCCAAACAATAGGCTTCTCGTAAACTTAACTATGCAAGCATTAATAACGACCCCCCCCATACTAAGAAAAAACGCTGGAAAATTGCTCCCCATTCTAAAGTGAAAAATGTAAAAATATTGTTCTTCTTTCACCTACTCCCTTGTTAGTGGTTAATGTTTGTCACTTGCAAAATATATAAAAAAACACATTAAATCACATTGTTGTGAGACATACATACATACATACATACATACATACATACAAGACAGTAGCAGCTCGCGAAACGTAGCCGCACCACCCTCACAAATAAAAACGTAAAATGTTTAAATATATGCGAGCGACCAAAAAGTAATCAAGCTAAGCGTAGTTTTGGTTTCATGTGTGTAACAATTTGGCGTACAGTTTGTTTTGCAGACGCCATGTTATGTTTAATCCGTGAGCGTTCGTTTTTGTTGAAGGCTTAAAATCTGAAATAAGAGAATTACAGCTGACATCTAATGAGAAAGGGTTAAATGATCGAAGGGAGAAATCATTATTTTGTGAATCTGCGAATCGGAAGTGACCGTTCTTTCTATGAGTTTATGAGTCAGTTATTAAGACTGACGAGGTAATACAAGTCTACTGCGTGAAATTTTACGTTTGATGGTATTGGCGATAGTGATGTTTTCTTTCCTAGGATGAATTCTAGGATTTTATCATAATGCCTGAATCTGTCTATTATGGAGCTGTAAAGTTACATAATATATTGGCTAATAGTCTAGACATAATATATTTGTATGTGGCATCTGTTGTTGCAAACCCACGGTAATTTGGTCCAGAAGAAAATCTCTGCAATAAAATATTATGTACATGGTTTTTCATATATATATATATATATATATATATATATATATATATATATATATATATATATACAAGTTTTAACATAGAAAATCGTATGTTGTCCCGAAAAACCAAACTGGATTCGAAAAGGTTGCTTCCTTTTGACTATTAAGTATACCCTCTTTGATTCAACACCAGAATATGTTTACAATTTTAAGACAGTGGAAAAATGGAATAATTGAAGAAAAACGTTAGAACATCATCTCATTGGGTTGAAAGATAAAGTTTTCGCCCTAAGAAGATAACACTACAGATTTATTTTAAAACCTTTATTGAAAAAATCAATTCAGGTAACTTGTTTATGTAGTAAAGCGGGATCTACTCAATGTAGCCGCCTTCAACCTCAATTACCGCCTCTATACAGATCTGGAACTGGGAGCATGCCTTTTCCATAAGTGCCGTCGGGTGTTCGGTGGATGGCGGCGCTTTGGTTGGCTTTGGTGTTGTGAGAGGTCATGACCAAAGGAAGTAGTTCAGCGAGTTCAGATCCGGAAAGGAAGGCGTCCAATGAGAAAAGGGTACAATATGTAGCACTTTATCTGAAGCCAAGCCTGGGTCTCTTTGGACTTGGAAGCCGGCGCCGAGTCCTGCTGCCACACCCAGGGCCTGTTAGCGGCCACCTGAATGCACCACTGGATAACCACACTCTTCAGCACATTTAGGTAAACTTTGGTGTTGACTTTCAAACCGACTTCGAAGATGTGAGGTGGAATGATGTGCCTCTCACTTGAGACCAAACCAAAGACCATAACCGTGGCTGAAAACTTTACTTTCATCACCCTGCGCATGTCCCTGTTATTCGTTGGGATTTAATGATGCATTTTTAGGGTACTGGCAATACTCCTGTTGCCATATATATTTTATAAATTACTAACTATCATGAGTTGTACAGCAGCGCATCTCCGATCTCGCTCGTAAAACATTGTGTTACATTCAGACAAGAAGGTATCTATCGTTCTTGGAGTTTTATCGTTTCATCATATATTTATCTTTCAATATTTTAAGAAAAAACTTGAATAACCTACGTTTCTAATAATTTTACAGATTTTTTAAATATTTATTTTTTATTTTTTATTTTGTACTAGCTGTACTTATCTGGCGTTGTCAGGGAGACTTTTCATTTATCTTTTTTTTCTTTTTCATTCGTATCAATATTTTCGAGTATACTTTAGGCTTTAAATGTATAAATAACGAACAGGAATTGTGTTATGGCGTTGCCAGAGTGAAATATAAAAGAATGTTTCACAATATAAGTATCCATCAAGAAAAGAAATAAAAATTACAATAAAATTTTATTTTCTACAACAAATTTGAGTATGGAAACAATGTTTAACGTTTCTTTTTTGTTGTTTTTTTCTTTTGCCACACCAAAGATGTTTAGGGACATTTTAAAAAAAATATTCTAGACCTAAATATTAGTTTAGGATCCGATTAGGGTAACGAAAACAAATCTGGTTCGTATTGTATAGAATGTTCGGCGAAGTTCATTACTGCCACTTTTCCATTGTCAAACATGGATAATTTGCATCATGGTCGATTTTTTTTTGTGAAATATTTGTTAATATCAAAATCGCAAATAAGTTTAAAATTCTTAAATTTATAAATAGTAAAGTACCCCATTTTTTTTAAACAAAAAACATAATTTGGATCAGTAAACATAACTTCACCCAGATTTTCCTATCATGTTTAGTTATACGCGTCGATTTACCGCTAACTAGACCTGAAGTGTCTACTCAGCACTCATTAAATATATATAGAAATTGATCTTCTACTTTTCTTCTCTTCTCTTTTTCTTCTTCTATCTTTCTATTTCTTCTTCTATCTTTCTATTTCTTCTTCTATCTTTCTATTTCTTCTTCTATCTTCTATATATACAAAATTAACTCATTTCCCCCCTCTGATTTTGACCTTAATAGGATTAAAAATCAAAGCATTTCATGCAAATGTAATACGCACAAACTGCAGCACAATATCTGAGGTGTGTTATAGGCCTATTACCTATCCACTTCCTCGATAATCGTAGATTCCTATATTCTATCCGCTGAGAGTTCACTGCTAAAACCGGTTAAGGTCAATGGAAGTGATAAAATCTTTCCTCTCTAATAAATTCCCTCATTTCTCCGCCACCACTTAACACCGTTGCACAAGAGACAGTTACAAAGAAACACCAGTTTGGGGTTTCTTTACTTCGTAGTTGCTTAAAAAAAATCTGGAATGTAATTTTAATTCTACTGAGTGAAACGCACCATGGAATTAACCGAATCGAAGGGTTATTTATGCCATTTTGTTTTCGCTGTGTTTTTTTTTGTTTTTGTTTTTCCGAACGAGTCCATCATTTTTTTCCTTGATTTATGCTTTTTGTTTTTCCGATTTCCTTTTTAAATACGTTTTACGTTTGTTCGCTGTTTTTTTTGTTTTGTCGATTTTTAAAGAAGTTTAACATCGTTTTTTTTTTTAAATTATTTTTATATTTACACAGGGTTATTACTTCGCTTATTCTTTACTTTACCCCCCCCCCCTTATACACACACCCCCAAACAACCGGACAACGCCGAGTACCCCCGTTAGTCAGAATATAAAATATTTTATTTTTTGCTGTTTCTTTTATTGTTGAGGTATTTTCAATCTGTTTACACTTAATCGCAAAAAAAGTAGAATTTTAAGTTCTTGAAGAGTTTAATTGCGTCAGGTGTGATAGTAAAGATTGGCAGTAAATGTCTTTATAACATTATACTTTCTATTTGAGTCACGAAATAGACTGACACTGGATTCGTTTTTCTACTTTCATTCAGAAATAAACCCCAGAAATTATATTTTAAGTTAAACAATTCTTTGATATTTCATCGCGTCATAAAGCTGGTGCTCCGACTCTGGCCAAGGTAAATAGTTTAAAGAAAATATTAGTTTCTTGGTGAACACTTGATTTCTTTTATTAATTCCTTTGTACCAGATATTTATCATGTTGTTTGCAATCTATTTGCATAAAGACGCCATCTGTTCTGTTGTCGGAAAATGCATTCTACAATAATGGAACACCGTGAAAATTACGAAATAATGGGGAAAAATCAGAGGAACAGAAGTAAGGAACAGGAATAATTATTTTCTATAAATATTTTAATAAAATTATTAATGAAAATGAGTATCCACTTTTGCGAACCAACAATGACCCATAAATAATGCAAAATTGAGGCAACGCAAATACAGCACTAATTGTTCTCGGCCAATCCTATGAGAGACAAAGTAGCGATAGAATTTATAAAAACGAGTAAATATTGGAGTTTCAATTTAGAAAGAAAAATAATATTAGTCGACAACCATTGTAGTTTTCCAGCTGATTTACGACGGAGCTGAGTCCAAAACGCACATTGGTTTTGCTCAGTCAAGTTTTTGAGCTATCAATACATGTTTTTTACGTTTTTGTGTACATTTATGTCTGTGTACATTTATGTATGTGTGCATTTATGCATGTGTACATTTATGTATGTGTACATTTATGTATGTGTACATTTATGCATGTGTATATTTATGTATGTTTGCATTTATGCATGTATACATTTATGTATGTGTACATTTATGCATGTGTATATTTATGCATGTGTACATATATGTATGTGTACATTTATGTATGTGTGCATTTATGTATGTGTACATTTATGCATGTGTACATTTATGCATGTGTACATTTATGTATGTGTACATTTATGTATGTGTACATTTATGTATGTGTGCATTCATGTATGTGTGCATTTATGTATGTGTGCATTCATGTATGTGTGCATTTATGCATGTGTACATTTATGTATGTGTACATTTATGCATGTTTACATTTATGCATGTGTACATTTATGTATGTGTGCATTTATGTATGTGTACATTTATGCATGTGAACATTTATGTATGTGTACATTTATGCATGTGTACATTTATGTATGTGTACATTTATGTATGTGTACATTTATGTATGTTTGCATTCATGTATGTGTGCATTTATGTATGTGTACATTTATGTATGTGTACATTTATGTATGTGTGCATTTATGTATGTGTACATTTATGCATGTGTACATTTATGTATGTGTGCATTCATGTATGTGTACATTTTTGTATGTGTGCATTCATGTATGTGTACATTTATGTATGTGTAAATTTATGTATGTGTGCATTTATGTATGTGTGCATTCATGTATGTGTACATTTATGCATGTGTACATTTATGTATGTGTGCATTTATGTATGTGTAGATTTATGCATGTGTACATTTATGTATGTGTACATTTATGTATGTGTGCATTCATGTATGTGTGCATTTATGTATGTGTGCATTCATGTATGTGTGCATTTATGCATGTGTACATTTATGTATGTGTACATTTATGCATGTTTACATTTATGCATGTGTACATTTATGTATGTGTGCATTTATGTATGTGTACATTTATGCATGTGTACATTTATGTATGTGTACATTTATGCATGTGTGCATTTATGTATGTGTACATTTATGCATGTGTACATTTATGTATGTGTGCATTCATGTATGTGTGCATTTATGTATGTGTACATTTATGTATGTGTACATTTATGTATGTGTGCATTTATGTATGTGTACATTTATGCATGTGTACATTTATGTATGTGTGCATTCATGTATGTGTACATTTATGTATGTGTGCATTCATGTATGTGTACATTTATGTATGTGTACATTTATGTATGTGTGTATTTATGTATGTGTACATTCATGTATGTGTACATTTATGTATGTGTACATTTATGTATGTGTGTATTTATGTATGTGTACATTTATGCATGTGTACATTTATGTATGTGTACATTTATGCATGTGTACATTTATGTATGTGTGCATTTATGTATGTGTGCATATGAATGCACACATACATAAATGTACACATACATAAATGCACACATACATAAATGTACACATGCATAAATGTACACATACATAAATGTACACATGCATAAATGTACACATACATAAATACACACATACATAAATGTACACATACATAAATGTACACATACATGAATGTATATGTGCATTCACGTATATGTGCATTTATGCATGTGTACATTTATTTATGTGTACATTTATGCATGTGTATATTTATGCATGTGTACATTTATGTATGTGTGCATTTATGTATGTGTACATTTATGTATGTGTTCATTTATGTATGTGTACAATGTTTATGTATGTGTGCATTTATGTATGTGTACATTTATGCATGTGTACATTTATGTATGTGTACATTTATGTATGTGTGCATTTATGTCTGTGTACATTTATTTCTGTGTACATTTATGTATGTGTGCATTTATGTATGTGTACATTTATGTATGTGTGCATTTATGTATGTGTGCATTTATGTATGTGTGCATTTATATATGTGTACATTTATGTATGTGTACATTTATGTATGTGTGCATTTATGTATGTGTACATTTATGTATGTGTGCATTTATGTATGTGTGCATTTATATATGTGTACATTTATGTATGTGTACATTTATGTATGTGTACAATGTTTATGTATGTGTGCATTTATGTATGTGTACATTTATGTATGTGTACATTTATGTATGTGTGCATTTATGTATGTGTATAATGTATTTACCAATTCCGATGAATTACCGATTCCGTATTAAATTCCCGATTCCGATACGATTCCGATTCTCGATTCTTTCTAAATCTCTACAAATTTAACTATAAAGTTTTTATTTTTCACGATTACCGTAAAAATACATGTTAAATGTGCTGATATTTTCTTAAACGTAAGGATACACTTGTGAGGGATGATGTATCGATTTCAGTTTTTATCATAGGTTAAAATCAATAGATATTCACTATTTTAGTTTTACTATCAGCGGTAGAATATTTTTCTTTAAAGAACATCAAATAAAAAGTCAATAAAAAGAATTGTTGTCGGCATCAGAAAATAGGCACAATTTTTTTCCGATTCCGATACCGATTCTGAAACCCCCAAATTTTCCCTATGTTTTCGATTCCTGATTCCGATTAATCGACCCAACAATAATATACATACATACATACATACATACATACATACATACAGGTGATATATATATATATATATATATATATATATATATATATATATATATATATATATATATATATATACACACAGACACATACACACGTGTGTGTGTGTGTCTGCGTGTGTGTGTGTATACAGGGTGCCCACAAAGTCTGGCTACATAATCTACATGATGCTTCCACAAAGTCTACATAATGTAGCCAGACTTTGTGGACACCCTGTATATATATATATATATATATATATATATATATATATATATATTAGCAAGACACACGGCGTTATCCAGTCGTAAAATACGCTTAAATGTGATATTTTAATTCATGCTGATTTCGTATTTATTATTATTACAGAGTCGATTCTTTATTGATTATTATATTGTGCTTATTCTATAGTAGTTCCCCTCTGTGTTGCCCGGTCGTAAGATACGCTTAAATATTGAATTTTTATTTATGCAGATTTCATATTTATTATGATAGAATAAATATTTTCTTGAGTATTATATTGTACCCAATATAAAATTATGGGTTTAAAAGTTAAAAAAATATAACTTAGATGCCATCAGCCTCGAAAACAAAGCATATAGCTCTTTTGCCTTACTCGCTACCATCTGAGTTGCGTCCATATGCATATAAAAATTCGAAAAGAACTATGTTGTTCATTCTACAGATGTATATTTGCACGTGCGTAGACAGGCACTTCAAGTCGACTTACGCTTACTAAGTTCGATTTTGTTTTTCAATCTTGGCCTCTTGGCAACTATTCTCACTGCCTATTTTTCCAAATCGAATTTGTCCCACAGGTTCAAATTATTTATATATAAAATTTCAAGTCTGCAGACTGAAGTGAATAGTATCAGTAAGTAAAGAATTGCCTTTTAGAAAGGTTTTATTAACTGTAAAATACACGTACGCTCTTGAAAGGATCGAGCGGGAAAATGAAACAGAGGGCGCTTTTATTATGAATGTCAATCCCAAGGGGGATAACTCTTAACAACAAATTAAATCATAACATTTTCCCCGTCCTAAAGTATTCAAGTAAGGGGTAATTAATTATAGACAATTTTTTTTTTTTTTTTTTTTTTTTTTTTTTACAATCACATAAGAATCATTTTATTTACAAATAACATATGAACCCAAACTGCAGTTTTTTCAGTATTTAGTCACAAAATCCTTATATTTACTAGGGAATTGTCGAACTCGGGACGACCTCCGCACAGATTGGCAGGAATGCTGATTTTCAGTATTATTTTTTAGTGAAATCTGATTTTCTTCAAGATCAGACGATTGATTTTTGTCTTCCTCATGACCAATGTTTTCATTAGTAGAAGGTTCAAATAAAGTCTCTGAAGTAGTAGGATTATTATTAGAGTTTTCTTCATTTGATGAGTTTGGAGCTAAGTCTCGAACGTTGACAGTGGTTTCAGTACCAGAAGGTAGTTGAACATAAGCGTAGTGGGGGTTGACATCTATTAGGGTGGCAGGCGTTACAGGAGGGTCATGTTTACTTGTTTTAGTGTGGTTTCTAATATATATTGGGCCTGGTTTAACCCAAGAAGGAATTGAAATTCCGGAAGCAGATTTACGACTATATTTAAATAGTCTATCATGGGGAGTCATATTAGTGGCAGTACAAAGTAATGATCTAATTGAATGAAGTGCGTCCGGTAGTATGTCTTCCCAATAAGGTAGTTTCATTTGATTAGAATGTAATGTTGTTTGAATGGCCTTCCATAAGGTACCGTTGAGTTTTTCAATCTGTCCATTACCTTCAGGATGATATCTACTTGTTTTAGAAGTAGCAATTCCTTTTTTGTGTAAAAAATCCTTTATTTCTCTTGCTAAGAAATCAGAAGCACGGTCAGTATGTATCATGTCAGGCAAACCAAAAATTGAAAAGAGTTTGTTTAGACAGTGGATAATGGTTTTGCTTGTCATATCTCTGCAAGGAAAAGCGAAAGGAAAACGGGAATACTCATCAATTAGAGTAAGTAGATATTTGTTGCCATGTATAGAAGTAGGTAGAGGGCCTTTAAAATCAAGATTTAATCGTTGAAAAGGTAATATGGCTTGAATGAGAGTCCCTCCATTGGTATTGGCGAATTTGGGTTTCAGTAATTGACAGGATGAGCAAGAGTCAGTAATATTCTTAATTTGATCCAAAGTAAAAGGGAGGTTCCTCGTTCTTATAAAATGGCTTAGTCTTGAAACACCAGGATGACATAATTGTTTATGTAAATCACGAAGATCTTGTAGATTGTAAGTAAGAGCAGAGATGCGAGAGAATGTGTCAGCAGCAATATTTTCAGGTCCAGGTCGATAAACTATAGTGAAATTGTATTGGGATAATTCTATACGCCAACGACATATTTTGTCATTCTTAATTTTTGATTTTCTTTTATTGTCGAATATGAAGCTGATGCTCTTCTGATCTGTGATGACTTTAAAGTGCCTGCCGAGTAGAAAATGTCGCCACTTACGGAGAGCTTCTACAATAGCGGCTGCCTCTTTTTCTACTGCATGGTGCTTAATTTCGTTAGTATTGAGAGTTCTTGAAAAAAATGCAATAGGACGACCTTCTTGATTTAGTGTTGCAGCAATGCAATAGTTACTAGCGTCCGTTTCTACTTCAAATTCTTTATTTGGATCTACCGTTATTAAAGTGGCGTCTTTTAGATCATTTTTCAATGTTTGAAAAGATTTTAATACAGATGGAGGTAGTGGAAATTCTTTGTTTTGATTTAGTAATAAAATTTTATCAGAAAATTTTTTAATGAATTTGCAGTAATAGGAAAACATTCCAACTATTCTTTTTTGAGATTTAAGATTCAGCGGAGGTGGCATTTCGAGTAATGGTCTTAGTCTTTGATAATCGGGAGCTATTTGATTATTTTCTATGGTGTAGCCGAGTAGAGTAATAGAACTAGAAGAAATTATGCTTTTATTTTCATTTAAAGTGATGTTATATTGTTTAGCAATTTTGTAGAATTTTTGAAGATTGTAATCGTGTTCTTCTTGATTTTTTCCACATATAGTTACGTTATCAACATACACAAAGGTATCGGTTAGATTTTCTTTTTCTATAATATAGTCTATGCTCCTCTGGAAAGCACTTACTCCATTGGTGACGCCAAAAGGAAGACGAGTAAATTGAAAAAGTTTGCCACTTACTTCAAACGCAGTGAATTTACGATCAGCATGATTTATAGGTATTTGGTGATAAGCAGATTTTAGGTCGAGAGTAGAGAAGATGTTATATTGAGCGATGTCGTCTACCATCTTATTGATATTAGGCATTGGGTAAGCGTCTAGTTCCGTGAATCTATTAATGGTATCGCTGTAGTCGACTACCATTCTTTTCTTATGATTCTCATTCGAAGTTACAAGAACTTGCGCTCGCCACGGAGATATCGAAGGTTCAATTATGCCTTCTTTCAACATTCTAGCAGTCTCTTCTTTTATGAATTTGTTGGCGGCAAAAGTGTAACGTCGGGATTTTGTCGCAATAGGAGTAGTATGAGGAGAAAGATTAGAAAAGAGAGGAGGGGGTGGAACGTTTATGGTAGGAAAAAAATTATTCGTGTTTATAGCTCCAATTATAAGTTTGTCTCTAGGACCGTCGAATTTAAGTGTTACTTTTTTATATTTTTTAAAAATATCTTTTCCGATTATTAAATCAATGAAAAGGTTTTCAATGATTTCAATTGTTATTCCAGAATGGGTTTTATCTTTCAGTATTAAATCCACGACAGCTTCGCCAGTTATTTTAGCATGTTGATCGGAAGCAGCCAGAGCTATAGTTTTGTTTTTAGGTATTGTGAAGAGTTTAAGTTTTTTAGCAGTATTTTCATTAATGAATGTTTTTACACTGCCGGAGTCCACCATAGCGTTCACGAAGTGCCCGTTAATTTGGCATTGAGTGAATGTGACATCTTTGGAGTTAGTTCCTAGTCAGGATAGAGAAGGTGAGGGGTAGTCAGAGTCGTCATAAAGAACAGCAGTATGAGTGTTAGAAATAGAAGATTTACACACTTTAGCCCAATGACCATTTTTTTTTGCATTTTTTACATTCGGCGTTTCGTGCAGGACATAAATATCGAGGATGACGTGATTTTCCACAGAAAAAACAAACCCCTTTTGGATGCATATTTTCTTTAGTCACAGCTATACGATTGTAGCCAGAAGGATTATTTGTAGCTGCTACAGTAAAGTTATTTGCGTAGCTTATCGAATGCTTTTCTGCTTGTTCAAGAGATCTGGCCGTGGCATATGTGTCTTGTAAAGTCAGGATGGGTTTTTCTAACAGTCGTTGTCGGATGGACGAAGAAGAAATTCCGCCGATGAAAGCTTCCCGAATGTATTGATTTTTGTTTTCTTCAGCAGAAACCGCTTCGAAGTTACATGTTTTGGCAAGCATTTCCAATTGTAGTATGAAGGCATCTATATTTTGTGTTGTTTGTTGCTTCGTCGTTATCAATCGATATCTATTATAAACAATATTTTCAGGTTTTAAATAAGCGGCGTCCAATGTTCTTAATGCACTATCGTAGTCGGTTTTATCGCTTATTAAATCGAAAACAGAGGCTGAAATACAATTGATCAAGGCAAAGAAATTATCTGAAGTGTTTTCGATTAATCCGTTATTATGTGAGCGGATATAATTCTGGAGGGTTAATTTCCAATGCCTATAGGATTTTTCGGAATTAGGGCATGTAGGTTCCACCTCGAATCTGTCGGGACGTAAGATTCGATCCATTATTATTATTTTTTTTCTTTTTTACAGTTAATAAAATTGAAGTGAATAGTATCAGTAAGTAAAGAATTTCCTTTTAGAAAGGTTTTATTAACTGTAAAATACACGTACGCTCTTGAAAGGATCGAGCGGGAAAATGAAACAGAGGGCGCTTTTATTATGAATGTCAATTCCTAAGGGGGATAACTCTTAACAACAAATTAAATCATAACACAGACCAAAAATGGAGAGGGTAGCTTGGTAGAGACCGTTCCGCACCCAGACAGATCACTTTTATGTATTTTATATAGAGGATGTATTATATAGATATACTATAGACAAATTATTATTATTATTATTATTATTATTATTATTATTATTAGTAGTAGTAGTAGTAGTAGTAGTAGTAGTAGTAGTAAAATTTGATATAACACCCAGTATTCAAAGGCTCTTTATTCTTATTTGTGAATTTTAGGAGGCAATTTGTAGCTATGAGTGTTCAAGTATAAAGCTTACAAAGCTAAAAAGTATTAAATTAACTACACTAATGGATTCACATCGGGAAAAATCGATAAAGTTTAATTATCTAATTTAATTTATTTCCCAATCATTAATTTAAATAAATTGTGTATTCACATGCTATAAGGAATCGGACCATATTTCCAGATGTGTTTACGTGCAAAAGAGCCAAACAACGTGTGTATTCGTGGCAAAACACATTGTCTCAATTAATTTAATGAAATTGTTATAACATAACTAATTAAGTAATATGCTTTGCATAAAAGCTCTGCTTTCTTATTTTTAAACAACATTCCAATAAACTTTTAATGAACATTTAATTAGTTTTTAAATTTAAATTATCGATTCATTTACTAGGTATTTCTTTATATACTGCTCCGGAAAGGATATATTAACTGTTGTATTTATCCATAAAAATCATTATTCGTCGTTTTTTTCATATAATTTATATAGTTATTATTACTCGCTAGCAGTTTGCACTTATTACTCACCAGGAGTTTTCACACAGGCTATCAAAGATTTCCATTTGAGAGTAACCTGTTGCGTTTCCTGGTGTTAAAGTGACAACAAGTTTCTCCAGATTTCTAGTACTCTCCACCGCTTTTGATAACCTTTGAAAATGATTTTGCGTTATGGCAACAGTCGTTTGTCATTGACTTCTCGCTGGCGATGACCATTAGTCTTCACTGGACTTTCGGTGGCAATATACCTCCCCATAGTTCCAGTGCTCTTCGCACTCATCCAGTGAAGGTCTGGTTAGTGCTTTCTCTACTCTATCTTCCCATCGTCTTTGACCATTCGACTATTTAGTGTGGTGCCGGCCGATGCGAGTTTTATTTTCAGGGAGGTTGTTATTAATGTATACTAACTGAGAGGCTTGCCAAAAGTCACCATAAAAGATTTCTCTTTGAGAACAACCTGTGATGTTCCCTAGGATCCTGACTATTTGGTGTCGTACCAGTTGATGCCGACAAATTATTGGAATGTGTGCGTGTGTGAAATTGTACTTTAAATGATAAAGTTTCAGTTTTTTAATCTCATGTTGATATACTCACAAAATTTTCACAGATCATCATCAATAATTGCTTACTGATAAGAACAGTTAGTGACCCTTTGTATTTGAGTAACGACCAGTCTACTACGAGTTCTAATATTCTCTAACTGTTTAGGTAAACATTGCACAGTTTCTTGGTATTGACTTCTTACCTAAAATGGTCATAGATCTCCTCTTGGATTTGGGTAAGAATAAACCTCCCCAAGGTCATAATACTCTCCGCGCCATTCAAGTGGAGGTCAGCTTAGTATTTTCCCACCTTAATTCTTCTTTCTTTTCTTTTTCTTGTTCTTGTACTTGTTCTTGTTCTTGTTCTTGTTCTTGTTGTTGTTGTTCTTCTTCTTCTTCTTCTTCTCCTTCTTCTTCTTCTTATTCTTCTTATTATTATTAGTAGTAGTATAATTATTTACGAATTAGAATTGTTCACTCAAGTCAATGGTTGTCTCTGGAATGTAAGCGAAGGTTAACCTCCCCATATATCAAACAGTCTGTTTTGCGTTAGTATTCTTTTTTTTGGAGTTTTAACGACAATAAGCCTCGAATATTATCCACATACTACCAGTGGAGGTCTGGTTGGTCCTCTCTATTGTAAATACTTCCATCATCCTTGATCTTTACGATCTTCACATATGTGTGTTTTCTAATTTTGGGGCGGGTCGATTTATTAGATTTCCGACAGCTTCATTTCTCTCAGCTTTATATTATAACTAATAGGCATATGATATGCCTTCACACACTTTATATTATAACTAATAGGCATCATATGATATGACTTCACACACTTTATATTATAACTAATCGGCATCATATGATATGACTTCACACACTTTATATTATAACTAATAGGCATCATATGATATGACTTCACACACTTTATATTATAACTAATAGGCATCATATGATATGACTTCACACACTTTATATTATAACTAATAGGCATCATATGATATGACTTCACACACTTTATATTATAACTAATAGGCATCATATGATATGACTTCACACACTTTATATTATAACTAATAGGCATCATATGATATGACTTCACACACTTTCGTTGCTGGATCAGATGTCTGTCATCATCCCCATCCATAATAAATGACAATTCACAAATGACTTCTTTCAATACGGGATTTATAATAAGAAGAAATGTACGATGAGACAAGTACAAAAAAAAAGCAAAAAAACAAAAAAAACAAAACAAAAACCAAAAACACAAAACCAAAAACAAAAAAACAAAAAACAAGAACAAAAAACAAAAAACAAAAAAAAAACAAGATAAAAACAAGCATAGACCTTCATTATACACGTTTATTGCATCATTAATCTTGCCTCATACCGCTGACATGTAGGTTTAGCACTTTTTTTTCGTTTCCACTAACTTTAAAGTCTGATTGTAACAAAAGACGACAATCCTTATTGGAGAAGATGGCGCCAGATCTTAATTTTATCAATTAGCGAGTTTTGTCGCTTGTTCTGACTAATTTGCCATTCTTTCCATTCTAGAATAAGGGACTTACGCTTGCCCCGGGGCCGTTTTACCTAATCCGTTACTTTTTAAACCATTATAATAGGATTCTATCGTATATTGTATGAGCTACAAGGGCTACATACTAAACAAAGCTTTGATTTAATTGGCTTGATTTTTTCAACAATATTATGCCAACGAAAATCTTTATTTTTAGTTAAAATCAAATAAACAAAATCAAACAAAACTTTTATTAGGTACTAGCGGGTAGGGGCGCCCGGCTTTGCCCGGTTTAAAATATGATATTTTCATTTGTACAGATTTCGTATATATTACTATAGAGTTCTGATTTCCAAAGTAAAAAACAACAACAAATATTTGCGTGCTATCGACTAGAATCGAAACTGAAAGCAAAACTTGAAACATTCAAAGCTGATGACGTTACCACAGTACCAATGTGACACGCATATGAACTGATTAAAATTAAAAATTAAAAATAAACTAAGATAAATATACAAAATTTATAACTAAGTTTTTAATTTGGACCTCATTTTGACCTCTTAAAACTATTTTAAACGGCTAAAAATTCAAAAGAACAGCCCGCAGAAAAAAAATATGAGGCCCCTAGCGCCGCTCTGCGACTTTTACTTTCAGAAGCGATAGAGTTTGAAAATACAGAGACAGACAGACAAACAGAAAGGCATATAACATTTTATATATTAGATAATTATATGGAGTAATATCGAGGGTTTATTTATATTTACACCCCAAATAAAAATAGTAAGAACAAAATTACCAGATTTACGGAAACAAGAGCAAGAAAGTTGTTTTAGACTTCATAAGGTTAGGTTATGTGCATACTCCGGAGAGCTTCACTACATGTTTGATAACTAAACTCTGCCAGAAATCACGTTCTCATCATTACGATTTGATTCGTTTAGGTGTGATCTTACGTTTGATCAGAATATTCTGATCGACTTCATAACCCCCATATATATATATATATATATATATATATATATATATATATATATATATATATATATATATATATATATATATATAGAGCCTTTGAGACTTTACACGACCGGTCGCCACAGTCGATTGGAAATGTCTTGCGACGACTAAAAGTCGTAAATCCTTCGGCCACCAATCGATAAAATTTCTTTAAATTAAAGAAACGGGAAAAACTCATTTATTTTACGACGCTCAAATATGCGGTGACTTAGAATGACCTATGTCTCATCATTTGTGAATTCTTTAATCTCTAGCTGTGAGACCGTTGGCATATCGTATTGAAAAAAGAGTGGTCACGTTAAAGGTCATCAATAGGTCAAATCTACATATTCGGCGTGTAGTCAAAATGCTGCCTTCATTTAGCTCTCTGATTTTGAAATTCATTTGGAAAAAAATTCTTCGACACTACAACTACATACACTTCATGCTTACAAAAGTAAAGACGAACATTTGAAAGTGGACAAAAACGCATCGTTCCGTCAAGCACGCACCGAAAATTAAATTATACAAAAAGTAATCATATATTTCTCAATTTCATGATTTTACTCATTCATCCAAAGTTTTCACTTCAGTTTTGTTTCGTCGTAAACAAACATTATTTATTCCAGGAACGATGAAAATGTATCAGGATATAAACAAATCTGGACATGAATTATAAAAATGTAAACACATAAAAATATCAAGACGGCTGATTATTAGTAACATGTTATACATGATATAGTATTTCGACTTGCCTTGTAAAAATAAAAATATAGAATAAATGTATAAAAAACCTTTATTGTTTCATTAACAAAACTATTTAATTACTAGGTTAATCTATATAAATTTTGCTGAAATGTCTAATGCTATATGATGCTAAATGTCCATTTTTATTATGATCTCGCTTCCAGTTTTGTTCAGTAATTCTTGTAAGTAACTATTTCTGATTCTTTTGAGCTGCTGGGATGATTGGGTGTTTTAGAATATTTTTCAATTAGAGACTTCATATTAAAATATTTTTATGAAAGAATGAATCTCTAATATTTGTTTTGCATTTTAAAATATATTTATTTAATGGGTGTGATTTTACATTATGTTTTCTTTGTGTATGAAGTTAGATATATTCGTTTTCTAACGGCACCAATAAACACAGTCTTGAATTATTTATATTTCAATTGTCATTTTGATAATACGTATCAGCATCCAAAGAAATGATTCTTATTTCTATGGAACAATAATATGAATGATGCTCTATAAAGAAACTAATGCTGTATTTTAACGTTTTGTTGAATATTTACTGAAATGTTTGTTGTAATAAAATAGTTGATTTACAAGAGTTAAACAAATGTTTTCTTGTTAGATTATACACACGGTAATTTATTGAATTGTTGTAAAATTATTTACTATTATTGACCGAAACAAAGACATATATAAAGAAATATATATATATATATATATATATATATGCATAAACATAAATAGAATAGATTATGGTATAAGGTCATTTGTATATGAGTTTATATGCGTGTGGATTAGTATGGAATATGTGCTTTTTGAGTGACGACTACATCAAGGAAGTTATGTATTAAGTTATTGAAAATTAAAAGTCACAAGTCCTTTTAATACGGACCTTATGGTTTTTATCTCAATTTATTTTGCATTAGCTCTTATATATATTTCAATACTCTCCCACTTGTCCTGTCGGTGTCAAGTCTTTCCAGATTACTTCCCTTGAGACAAAACGATGTTGTTATTTTGGATGTAAGTCGGTTAATTTACAGTATTTTATTTCAAGGATGAGAGTATATATTATATGGAAACGTTGTTTTAATTTGAATAAAATAAAATACGCATCAAGTGCGCTTGAAAGCCAAATACAACGTAATATTAGGAAAATATTCCTAATAATATTTCTAATATTACGTTGTGATTTGGCTTTCAAGCGCACTTGATGCGTATTTTATTTTATTCAAATTAAAACAACGTTTCTATATGAACTCTCATCCTTGACATTATTCTCGCGTTGCCTACGCACAGTTCAAACATTTCAAAATACAACCGCTAGAAACAACGCGCGGTTCTTTACAAACAGACTTCTTTCTCCAAATCTACAACATGGCAAGGAAAACGAAAAGGAAAAAAATAAACAAAACAACACGCCGAAGATGGAGTATACCTCTCAAATATACTTGTGATAAATTTCAAACAAGTAAAATATTTGATTTTTCCTAATATTACGTTGTGATTTGGATTTCAAGCGCACGTGATGCGTATTTTATTTTATTAGTGTTTTATTTATATATTGCCAGACTGGGTTCAGCTCTATGGGGTTCGTCTCTTCGTGTGTGTTTTGTTATATTTTTGGGTAATTACCTGTGGTTAGTCAGTGTTATTAGATTATGTGTTTGGGTTTCAGAACCGGAGGATTCGTTTTTATTAATATGCAGTTTCTTTTTATCAGTGCTGTAATTCGTACTGTATCAATCCTTATTCTTATTCTAATTTTATTCTAGTCATTTTGTCAGATTTTTCGAGACTTTCATTTGCGCTTTTAAAATTATTGCTATTTCTGTCGTATTTTATATTCCGTAGCCACTTAAGTTTTCTGCCAACTTATCTTTGTCGAGTTTGTAATTATATGTCAGGTGATTATGTGTCAGGTGATTATATGTCAGGTGATTATATGTCAAGTGATTTTTATTATTTTAGAATTGGTTTCCTTCTTGTTTAGTTTTATTCTTGAATGACTTTATTTGCCATTACAACTTTCAGATTATTTGATGCCATTTATTTACTAAGACTTTCCTCCATCTTTTGTACTATTCGTACGTGTGTTAAAAATGTTGTCGGCATTACTGCTTCCAATGGACTACTTTTCCAAGTCAAAACTATTTTAAGTTAGTTTAAGGCTAACTTGCTTTATTGACTTACGTGGCTTAGCGTCTGGTCTCTTAGTCTACTGAGTCTACATTTGCTGTTTTACTGAGTCTCCTCTATCTTACGTGATATCTAATGTTTATTTTCCATAATATAACTTATTAATGAGTTTCCTTTTTTTCTGAGAAGTTCTCAACTTATTATTTGTAAAATATCCGCCCGTTTAATTATATCTGCCAAGAACGATGACGATGCAGCTCTTAATTATTGTGCTGTGATTACTTCTCGATTGGGTAGCTCTATGCCTAACTTTACCTGATGTTTTTTTTTTAAATCATATTTCGTCTATTCCTAGCTTCTTTCCTAAGTTATGTGTAAAGATTTTTGTTCTTTTTATTATTGTTTCTTGCATTTATTGCTGTGCTAAATTCAGGCCATCTATAGACATTGCGTGATTTATGAAGCTTCTCTGTATTGTACGCTACATTGAATTATTTGTAATGGTAATGAGTCACTTTTTCTATAACGAACAGTAGCGCAGATAAGGAGTCTATTAAGAAGTAGTAATATTGTTAGGAGTAGTATGGTTCGTAGCAGAAGTAGTATAATGATTGTGATCCCCTTGTGACATGACTTTTCTCTATCTATTATGTTGATAAAGCTTCAATTTTTATATATTTTCTTTCAAAGTGTTACGAAGTTATATGTATATATATATGTATATATATGTATATATATATATAACTTCATTTATTTTCACTTTTATATGTTTCTCATAAATAATTAAATTATTTCGATATTACTCATTGAAATGAAACATGTCCACTTTTAAAATTGATCTATTCTTTTATTTTTTCTTCATCTATATTTTTGGGGCGCCATTGTTGGCTTTGAAAAAATATTTCAAAGATGGCCGCCATATTGTCTTTTTTATGAATAAACCACTTCAGGGCATATAAAGCTGCAATGGCGAGAAAAAGAGAACTTCCGGTCTGGCGATCTTATGATGTTGTTTGATTGAAACTGATCTTTATCCAAGCAAACGAAAAGGCAAGATACTTTAAGCGATTTAAAGTATAAAACAAATCATTTAATACAAAAATAGAAGAAAAAAAGCTCATAGCAGGAAACCCGTGAAAAAGGGTATTGAAATGTATAATTGAACGGTAAGTCCATATTACATTAATGAAAAAACTGTGGACAAAATTTAACTGTCAATATTATTATAAAGTCGTAACCTCTACCAAGCACAACCGGAGAGTTTTCGTGATGTTTTTAATGTGTATTTCCAAAAGTTTCAATAATATTTTATACTCCTATAAATTCGGTTTTTGTGTGTATTAATATTCATATTAAAACACTTTCTCTATTCTATTTGAAAAGAAAATACAATTTTCTTATATATAGGTCGTGGAATCGTATCCACTAGCAAAATATCTAGCTGATTTGCATATTCTTTTAAACATGCATTTTAATTAATTCCCTATTAATTTTTTCGGGTTGCTTATATGATGATCATCTTTAGTTAACTATTACGTGTAATTATATTCATGCTGATATTCTACAAGATTTATACTTGCATATTATTTGCGTAAAATTTTATAGTAAACACAAAACTGTTTCCATATATATTTATGTATGCGTATATATTTTTGTTTTACAAATTTTGCCTATTAAGCTCGTTCTAGAGTTTTTGGTCTACATACATGGAACTTCATATATAAAGTATTTTAATCCACGCGGAACTTTATGTTTGTGTTTTAGTCCGGAAAAATCGGTGCAAAAGTGTGAAAATTTAACAAAAAGTGAAATTTGCCAGATGAAGGTCGAACGTCGGCATTACGAATGCATAACGTAGTAGCTATTGGTTTATGTTTTAATTTTTAGCCTTGCAGTAAACATGTTTTCATTGCTCAGAGGCAAAATAAATCTAGAGCTGTACTTTTTGGTTTCGATTCTCGGTGGTGGCGCACGAATTTTTTTTTTAAAACCTTTTTTTTTAATTGCGTCCAATATAATCTATAATATAAATCTCACTTGTCTATTTAAACGTATGTATGTATGTATGTCTGCCTAAAACTTTCGACAGGGGCGACAGACTTTCATGAGATTAGTATTGTTTTGAAGCTCGACCATTCAGACGAAAAATATCGAAAAATTGGCTAAAAATATTAATTACTTCACCCACAGCTGGGCACTTTCTATAGGGAGTGGTCGTTTTTTTCGCCGATATTTTCGAAAGCCATACTCTCTTTTCGATTGACTAACCTTAATTTAAACCTAGACCACTTCCGGTTTGGCGATAGACGCAACAGAAAACGCGTCATTTTTTTTCACATTCTTTTCCTCCTTCGCGATACGGATTTGAGCCTGTCTGCATACTACCACTTTTTTTTGCTCCACACATCTCCAAACACACGGGCAACGCCGGGCACCCACGCTAGTTTAATCTATAAATCTATAATCTACGAAACTGAAATCTATGAAACAGAAAAAGCTACAAAAATAGAATTTAACTAAGTAATTTAGTAAAATGTCTGACTTGTTTGTTGAGAAACCGAAAGGCATTATAGCTGATTTAATTCAATAATAAAATTATATTTTGTGCGTAATTTTATTTCTAAATCGAATTTTTATTACACGTGGTAATTTATTAAAACGATTAATATAACTTTATTACACGTGGTAATTTATTAAAACGATTAATATAACTTTATTACACGTGGTAATTCATTAAAAAGATTAATATAACTTTATTACACGTGGTAATTTATTAAAATGATTAATATAACTTTATTACACGTGATAATTTATTAAAACGATTAATATAACTTTATTACACGTGATAATTCATTAAAAAGATTAATATAACTTTATTACACGTGGTAATTTATTAAAATGATTAACATAACTTTATTACACGTTTTAATTCATTAAAATGATTAATATAACTTTATTACACGTGGTAATTCATTAAAATGATTAATATAACTTTTTAAGACTTTTTCTTGCGATGTCTATTCTGCAGTTAAAATAACTATAAAAATAGAAAATAGATAATTTTTAACAGTGGACATGTTTCATTTCAATCGGTAATTATTACAAAAACATTATTTGTTCTCAAATATAATTTAAATGGGGGGTTATTTTAATAAATAATATGCAAATCACGTAAATGTTCAGTTTAATTTCAAGAAAGATAAAAAAAAAATAATAATCACCCCACGGACGATTCGATCCAGTGACCATCCGATTGACTTGCGAATGCGATGATCGTTGCGTTGTAATCAAAACTGCAATTAATGTTTCACATTTGAGTATTAAAACGTAATGGCAGGTAATGCTAGCGCACTCATACCGCAATGTTGATTTTAGGAAAACGATCACTTATAGAATATCCGAATAACATAATTGAATATATATTATTTAATTGGAATTTATTATTCAGATGAGTATTATTTATTAATTTATTTATTGCGAACTATTATCCTTATCTTTCTTAGATGTTATTTCACGACGTTTCGGCCAACTATTCCTCTGGCCTTCGTCAGGTGGTAACCGTGATGGGATAGGAACTCGGAATCTTCTAACGGCATTCATAACAACAAATATGGATGTATATACACATACTTTATTTATATAAAATTATGTATAACATATATATTAATAATAAATTTAAATAATATTATACATTATATATATAATAATTTATTTAAATAACATTATGTATAATATATATAATAATTAATTTTAATAACATTATATACAATATATATAATAATGATTAATTTAAATAACATTATATTTAATATATATATATAATAAATGATTTAAATAACATTATATTTTTTAAAATTTTTTTAATTACATTTTCACCCCAAACAAGGCACATTGCCACTTTGGTGTAGGGGGCTACTATCAGGGGCAACAACTACTGGGGTACTATGTAGGGATTAGGGCAGCGAGATGTTGGTTCACGTTGCACTTGAACTTATGCATGTCAGTACAGTTGGGGAAGCAGTGACCTGGAATGGAATTCCAAAGTCTAGCAGTTCTGGGGAAGAAACTACTGGAGTAGAAAGATCTTTTACATCTAGGGATCTCTACAGTGTGGGGGTGGGATTTTGCAGCTTGTCGGGTCTGTCGAAGGTGTTCACGTCGTGGGGGCACAAGTGCTTGCAGTTCTTCAGAGCATTCACCATTATAATACTTGTAGAACAGGCAGAGGGATGCAACGTTTCGACGATGGGACAGAGGCTGAAGCTTAGATGCCAGTTTAGGGCCTATCAGATTTGCGACTCTCTTTTGAACCCTGTCAAGGAGCGAGAGACTAGTAGCCGATGCACCGATCCAAATATGACAGCAATACTCCATACATGGGCGAATAGTGGCCTTATAGAGGTACAGGATACTTTCGGGTGTTATAAGTTTCTAGCACGGTAGAGAGAGCCCACCTTCCTCGCAGCGGCCCTGGCAATGCCCTCGATGTAATTGTTCCAACTCATGTTTCCTGTGAACGTTAGGCCAAGGAGCTTGAGAGACGTACTCTCAGAAAAAGAGTCATTGGCCATTGCTATAGGTGGTAGAGAAGGTTTCTTGTAATTATTGAATGAAACCAGTTTTGTCTTGGCAGCATTGAACCTTGCCATCCATTTTTGTCCCCATTCCACTACTGATTGGAGGTTATCCTCTAGTGTTTCTGCCATTACTTTAGATATATGTTCATTTGTTTTCCTGTCGTGCCTGCTATAGAGTGTGGTGTCATCAGCATATATACCCATCTCAGAGGCAATTTTGTCGGGGAGGTCATTTATGAATATCAGGAACAGCAGAGGTCCAAGGATAGATCCCCGGGGCACTCCTGCATTTATATCATATAGCTTAGATGTACGACCGTCGAGGACAACCTGGATTTTTCTCTTATCTAAGAAGGATTTAATTATGTTTAGTATTCTACCAGTGATACCGTAAGATCTAATCTTCCTGAGGAGACCCTCATGCCATACCCTGTCAAAAGCCTTAGATATATCTAGAGCTACCGCTCTGCCCTCTCCCGCTTTGTCTAGTGAATGGTATATGCGTTCAGAGATTACAGTGAGGATGTCTGCCGTGGAACGGGCTTGTCTAAATCCATAATGTTGGTCGGTCAGAAGTTTAGCATCTGTAAGGTGCTGGACTAGAGCATGGTTAATTAAGGTCTCAAATATTTTGGCAAAAAGTGGGAGGAGGCTAATAGGGCGATAATTTAATGGGTCAGTTCTTTCGCCAGAATTCTTGAATACTGGTACCACAGAAGCAGTTTTCCAACAGCCCGGAAAACAAAATTCATTAAGGCATTTGTTGTAGAGTTTGGAGAGAACTGGAGCTACTTCGGCTGAGAACTTTTTTAATAGCACAGCTGGGATGTGGTCGGGTCCACATGCTTTGGAAGTGTCAAGGTTTTTTATGATAGCATACACCTGAGCAGGGGTGATTATTAGATCGTCTAGCGTGGCGTCTGTCCGCATAGGAAATTGAGGTAGGGGGTGGTTTAGAGGGTCCAGTGTGGAGTTTGAGGCAAACCGACTGGCAAGCTTGTTAGCCTTCTCGGTTGCTGACCAAAGAACTTCGTGATTCTTGGTTAGTGGGGGAATTGTTGATTGCCCATTATTTACTACACTGTTGTAGATTTTCCAGAAGTCACGATTTCCTAGTTTTTGCGCTTCGATGCGTTTTTTAGTGGTTTCCGTAAATTCCCTCTTAGGTGTCGCTATTTCTTTCTTAACGTTACTTCTAGCTTCTATATACTTCTGTCTGTTTGATGTATGTATATGTATATAATACTAATTAATTTAAATAACATTATATATAATATTTATAATAATAATACATTCAAATAACATTATATATAATATATATAGTAATACCTAATTTAAAAAACATTATATACAATATACATAATATTAATTAATTAAAATAACATTGTATATAATATAAATAATTAATTTAAATAAAATTATATATAATATATGTAATAATAATTAATTAAAATAACATTATATATAATATATATAATTAATAAAATATCATTATATATAATATGTATTAATGATTATTATAAAACATATATAATATATACATAATAATTCATTTTGATAACATAATATATAATATATATAATAATAATTAATTCAAATAGCATTATGTATAGTATATCATAGAATAATTAATTTAAATAACATTTAACATACGTAATAATAATTAATTTACCTTAAATTATATATAATATATATAATATATATAATAACAAACATTTATTTAAATAACATTATCTGTTATATAAATAACATTAAAATTTATTTGAAAACATTATATATAGTATTTAGTATAATAATACATTTAAATAACATTATATACAATACATATATAATAATTAATTGAAATAACATATATATATAATATATATAAAGATAATTAATTTGAATAACATTATATATAATATACATAATAATAAATGTTAATAACATTATGTATAATATATATAATAATAATTAATTAAAACAACATTATATATAACACATAAAACAATAATAAATTTTAATAAAATTGCATATAATATATATAATAATAATTTATTTAAAAACATTATGTATAGTATATATAATAATAATTATTATAATATATATATATCTAATAATGCTTTAATTAAATAACATTTTACATAATATACATAAGAATAATTAATTTCAATCACAATATATATAATATATATAATATATATAATAATAATAAATTTTAATAACATCATATATAATATATTTTAATTAATTTAAATAAAATTATATGTAATATATATAATAATAATAATAATAATAATAATAACTTGTTTTATATTATTATATAGATAATGTATACAATAAAAATTAATTTAAATAACATTATATATAATATATTTTTAATGATTAATTGAAATAACATTGTATATAATATATATTATAATAACTAATTTTAATAATATCATATATAATATACATAATAATAATAATAATAATAATAATAATAATTTATTTACATGACATTATGTATAATATATATAATAATTATTTGTTTAAATAACAATATATAATATATATATAATATAATACATAATTTGAATAACATTATACATAGTATATATAATAATAATAATTGATTTAAATAAAAACATTATATATAATATATATAATAATAATTAATTTAAATAACATTCTATATAATATATATAATAATAATTAATTTAAATAACATTATATATAATATATATAATAATAATTCATTTTAATTACATTATATATATTATATTGAACTATGTAGCAGAATATTAATTTCAGAGTATTTATTAATACTTATTAATTTATCCTTTTAAGGCCATAAAATACAATGGACACTTTTCATAGAAATGTTAAGAAACTCACATTTGCTGTGTGTTTTTGGTATTTCTGTCTCACCACCCCAAAATCTATTTTTGCGCTACCTAGAAAGATATCGGTTTTATCAGACCATATTTAACTATATTTTCTATTCCGTGAAACTTGCACGGGTCATCCTAGTAATAATAATTCGTTTACAATAGAAAACTTTTAATGTTCTTATCTAAGTAATAGGACTTGTTAAGTTACTGTATACTTGTGTTTGGATTTAAAAAATCTAAAAAGTGCATCAGTTATTCTTAAAAGCTATTAACAAAAGCAGCGATTGGATCGTAACTGTTAGATCTCTTGGCCTTTTATAGTTATGGCCTTAAAACAAGCCTACTCTCTTCACATGGGATTATAATTGTATATATATGTTAATGTGTCACGTATTGAAGTATATTGCGTAATCGATCTTTCGTCACCAACGAAGCAAAACTCGTCAACTCGTTTGTATAAAAATATACGCTTCGTTTCTGTTCGTCGTCACCGTGTCATAGAATTCGCGCGCTTGGCTGTCTGCTTTGTTATCTGTGACCTCATATTGTTGCAGGGTGCACCTGACCGATGCCTGTCTCAAGTAGCTGATCTTTCCCTTTGTTGTCTGATCTGACAGTTTGACCTTATCGTTCGGTGCATTGTCACCGGCTGCGTGTGTGCACTCCAGTGTTTGATACGTCTGTCTCCGGCTGCGTGTGTGCACATCAACGATGCAGTGTTTCTGACCTCAATTATTAGTTCTGATAGTTTCTTCTGCCGAACTAATTACCGTATCATGACTTAGGTGTCCAGTCTCTCCTACTATATCACCCATAGCTGGAGAGTGGAGGTATACACTTTTGGAAAGATCTAAGTTGAAGTAATGCCAGAGTCCTATTAGAAGTTGCATACAGTACGCCCCGTAATTTACTAGTGTTTGTAGTCACTTACGCGTAAAACAAATATAATAAGAATTTTTGTTGAAAATATTGACAACGTCTTGTTAATGAGTAAATCTTTAAAAGAAAAAAAAACATTATGTTCGATTGACTTTTAATTAGACATTTGAAACACTCATTAAATATGTTTGCTTTCGTGTCGATCGTTTATTGTCTTCGTGTTTTTGTCTGACCCGCCACATTTCTTTAATTTGAGTCCGAAAATTAGTTTTCTCATTAAAGCTGGGGACATATATCATAATTACACGCACATAGATACATGATGATGATGATGATTGGAACGTCTTGTCAGACGAGTGCCACTCCCTCAGACTCTTAGTCCATGAGCCCAAAAATGACTTCCATCGCCACAGGACCACTTTTATAGACAAATGCCTGAGAGAGTATCTATACACAGATGATGTTAAAGAGTTTTAGCTTTGTACGACAGCTAAGTCTCTCTCTCTTTCTCTCTCGGTTCAAAATGTTGAGATCCAGCAACAAGCAAGAGCAAGATAGCCAGCAACAAGTTAAACTGCAGACCAGCTTAATGCGATTTATGGTTTTTTAAATCAGAGATTTGCTTCTCCTAGAAAAGTTGCTTTCACCACGGATTACGAGAGCCTTCTTCACCCCAGCACATACATACATACACACAAACACACACGGTGCTAGTTGGCCGTTGACACCGAAAAAAGGTTCATTCGCCCTTTGGAGTGTCTTGTTTTTAATCCTTTAGGGAGACTAGCTTCCCTCCTAACCAAACAAGTCTGGTGGGGGAACCAGTTTAGTCGCCGGTGACCCGATCATAAGGCAGGTAGTACTGGGTTACATGGTACCAGTAGCATATGACATGACCTGACTATAACATACATACATACATACATACATATACAAGTACACACATATTCTATCATACAAAGAGATAAATAAGAGCAGTATATTTTAAATACTTAAACAACTATAATAATAATAATAATAATAATAATCTATTATTAACTGAGCTTTTGTGTCTATTGATTTAAAGATGAAACGATACTATTACCTCTAACTATATAGCACGATACTATCTTTCAATACCTGATTCAGGGGTTAATGTAGTATCTGTGGCCTAAGCATGAAACCATCCATTAAAAAGAAACTGGAATCTGAGGGAGATATCAATCATACCAATTATTACAGGTGCCACATGGCTTATAAAGAAAACTTGAACTCCCACCTAACTAATATTCTTGGTGAACAAGTGCAAAATAGATCCAGACAATTGCACTTAAGGGAACAACGAGGATACTAAAAAGAGCTCTCGGTTGGTTTCAATAAAAAGCAGGGCAATGTTGGCAGCTGGTTTGGCTGCCCAATACCCAGCGTTACAATCTTCAAAGGAAGAAAATTAAAAACAAAAGCATAAATTATTTTGTTTTTTTTTTGGGGGGGGAAGTAGTTCGTTAATCATGAACCTTTCCTTTAATTTATGTTAAGGTAAGTTTATAGTTTAACAAATTTGCATGGCTGTTACTGTAATAAAAACATATTAGTCCATACACCAAAGTAAAGATTTCCTAAAAATCTCTATCTTGATTTTAAAGAGTGTGGCCATGCTTAAATCATATATGAGGGAGGACTTTATTTGCTACAAGATGTAAGTGTGATTTTCATCTTGTCTGTTACCTTGACAACAACATCTTAATCAGTTTTAAGTTAAAAGACGACGGATTTTTTTTTTGCTTACGTTATGTGCCGATTAGTCAAGCAATGTGGATTCATGGTTGCGCGCAATCATGGTAACCCACTCAACCGAAAACATAGACCTCACGTTGGCAGAATCTAATGCTAAAAATTATAACCATGCCATGTTTACCGATTTGATGTTTTTGAATTTTATAGATCAAGATTGGTTATTCGTATTATTCGGATTCTTCAGATGATTGTTCCTATCTTAAGCATTATTTTCACAACGTTTCGGTCGATGTAACCGCCGACCTTCTTCAGGTGTATCTTGTCGAACTTGGGAATGTTTCAGTTGAATTCGGAAATCTGAACAGAAATATTCCAGAGATCGACAAGATCTCGAACCTGAAGAAGCTCAGAGGTTGCATCGAATAATCCAAATGATGTGATTTATCGATTTTATGTAAAAACAAAGATAAGGTTGGAGACAATTCGTAAACGTCGACAAGGGTGTAGATTATGCAATTAAAATACTACAGCAATCCATAAAACTATAGAGAGCACCATATCGATGACAAAACATACAGAGAACGTCCAAATGGGAGAAAACCTCGAGATAACAAGAACTATAAGACAACGAAAAATATGGACTATTATCCCCTTATACTTCCCTTGAGTTTGCCATTTAGTCCTCATATTCCATAAGTGATGTTTCTGACAAAGAGTGAAGAATTACTGTTTTCTTGGTCAGAATCTATGTATCTGGCACTTATCGTCGACTAGTTTTTTACCGTCAAGTAGTATATTTAGCTCCTTTCATCAAATGTCTTGTATGGGATTGTTTGGAATTGCTTCCATAAAAACATTGTAATGTTATACATAAGGGTGTTAACTTTAGTCAAAATCAGACTGTTTTCTCTTTTAATCGATGTTTTCGAAACTGATCGCATTTTCATTGCAAGTGCTCGAATAAACTCCAATCTATGGTTCCCCCTCGTCAACGTTTCACAAAAAACACTTGACTACCTACAACCACTATATAAGATTTTACTTACTCTCTATCTGTGCAAAAATCTAAACGCAGATTCCATTAACAAAGCTTCTTTCCAAGAACAGCCCGCCTGTTCCGTTGGCCTGCTTTCCAGTTGAATACAACAGGAAAGCCTTCAAATGCAATGTAAATTAGGTCTTGTTGACCTACCGCCATATATAATCAAATTCTACCTAAGTTTCACCATTAACTACGACCTTACATTCCATAAATCTTATCCTCGAGTGGCTTTCAGGCCTGGATTAATGGTGACACCCGAGTAAAAAAACATTCTGATGCAGAACCTATATAAGAACACTCCCACACACATAAAGTACATTTGTGTAATTTTTTACAAAAATCGGCCCAGCCATTTCGGAGTTTATAGCGAACGATGTCACACACACAAAGAAACACACAGACAAAGTGCATTTGATATGGTGGATTCTCTCATCGAAAACTATAAAGGTAAGTTGAGATAATTCCAACTATTCCTAAGTTCTGTGGGATCGCATGCATGCTTTTAATCTGGCAGACTATCCCGCAAATAGTACACTATCTGCACACTTTCTCGCAGATTGTGTACTTGCGTGCATTTGTTGGTTAGGATGAAGATAACAATCCACAAAGTAATAAATAAATCGATTTGTAGATCCACAGGAGAAAGCACGGATGCAGAATAATGACTTGTTTGTTAGCTTTGTTGATCAATCTAAGGCATTTGATACCGTCTCCAGAGATGCCCTGTGCAATATTTTTACGAATCTTGGTGTTTCAAACAAATGTGATTGGCTCCTTTCATCAGGGAATGATGGCCTAGAACAGACTGCCAAAAAAAAAAAAAAAACGCTAACCATTCGAAGTGTTATCCTTTAAAGACACATCCTAACTGTTCTAGAATCTCTGTCGCAACCTACGATTTGCTTCATTAATTTTATTGATTCTGTTTTGAATATGTTTTTTTTTTAATTTGGCATCATTAGATACAATAGAACCGAAATATGTGAAGAAAGAATTGCCATACGCACATAATACGGTTTGTGAAGAGGTTGGTTTCGGCAGTTCAGTTTCTGTTATGCTAATGGTAAGATCAAAGGCCTTACAAGAATTAGATAAACTACTGATGATTTCTGGATGTCCTAATGGCAATAGGTGACAAGAGCACAGTCATCAGAAAACAGAGATCAAGAACAATCTGCATAAAATCTGAGTTTTGGCTTTGAAACGTTTCTGGTTAAATACCCCTTAGCTTGATCGTTCCCCAACACATACATCTTCCAAGATATCTCTATATGCTGCTTCAAGTATCACTGAAAAAAAGAGGAAAAATACAAGCGGAGCAATGACACATCTTTGCTTGATTTCACTCAACACTTCGAATGGTTAGCGTTTTTTTGGCAGTCTGTTCTAGGCCATCATTCCCTGATGAAAGGAGCCAATCACATTTGTTTGAAACACCAAGATTCGTAAAAATATTGCACAGGGCATCTCTGGAGACGGTATCAAATGCCTTAGATTGATCAACAAAGCTAACAAACAAGTCATTATTCTGCATTCGTGCTTTCTCCTGTGGTTGCCGTAAACTGACAGTCGAATTTACAGTGTCTCTTCCATAATGGAAACCACATTGAGTTTTTGGTAACACAGTTTAAAAAATTGAATCATTGAGTTTTTTTTAAAGATTACATGAGCCAGAATCGACCAGTAAATGATAAGAGAGAAATTACTTCATGGAAATCACACTCACATTTTCTTTTGAGCTGGTGAATAACTTAAGCATTTGTTACAGAGAGGGAGAGAGAGAGAGAGAGAGAGAGAGAGAGAGGAGAGTAAACGTGGAGGTAGACACGTTTACCAGAACCGAAGGTCAGCTGACCAAATTACGTATGTGTGACGTGGTAACGTTGGCTAGATCTGGATATTTGATTTGGGCTTTGAGGAAGACAGACGGTTTTTCGTTGTCTCCCCCTCTTAACTGGGGAGGGGGGGGGGGAGACGAACGCTAACGTGTGTGAAGAAGAACCCACACAAGCCGATTTCACTTCCACCTCCTGCAGGACCTCTGGGGAAAGTGAAATAAAAACTATAAAACCCATTCATCGTCTTGGAGTGATAAATCTTCGTCAAACAGGTATCAAGTCTCCCTCTAGGATGAGAAATTTCCAGATGGTCCAACATCGAAGAAGCAGAGGTAGGTTCTGAAAATACATGTCACACACACGATTCCCTTTATGATAATCAAACACACAACACTTTATATTAGAGACAATCATAGTCACACGGAATACATTTTGATGTTATACACCCATACGCAAATGGCGCCCCTAAATGAAGAACCCTATGTAACAAAAGTTCAATTTGGTGCCCCTCTAGGATAACCTCGATGATAACGAATATATAACACATTTTTGAACGGTAGTAGCACAGTACCAATTTCACAAACTGATAAAAATATAACGCTCAGTTTCCTGATCAGTATTCATATCTGCATATTTCTGCAGGTATACCATCATTGTCTAGAACGTTACAACTTGACATTTTTAAAATAGTTTTTTCAACCTACGACATGGTAAAACAATCAGTAAGATCCTCGATGGCTTGCTTCTGCGGAAGATTATCAGTTACTTCCTGATCCATTGTCGATTCTCTATTTAAAACATTTCAAAAGTGTTCAGCTCAGCGCTTAATAATTTCTTTCTTATCGGTTTGGAGAATGCCATCTGATGACCATATTGGAGATGCGTCCTTTAAGATGAGACAAAACACATCTTTGGGATTCTGGTAGAAAGATATAAATTGCATCCATCCGCTGAATCTTGCAAGGCCTCGATATTCAACTTATACTAGTTTTGTTTCATTTCCCAGAGCCGAGATTGTGTTAGGTTTCAGTCCACTGGCAAAGACTTGTGTTTCACTAGAATTTTGTCAGTGATCTGCTCTTGAGAGTTTTGGTGCTTATTACTGAGCAAAACGGAAGGATTGTTGAATCCTTTTCCTCAAACCAATTTTGATTCTTCCTTCAAACATATCCTAACTACTCTTTGACAAAGTCATGCACTTCAGTTTGAAACTCCGACTATTATGTCTCAATATCATATCATTATTATATTTGTTGGCTTCTTGGCTCTTGTGATCTGTGACGGGGGTTGGCTGTGGAAGTATATATATATATATATATATATATATATATATATATATATATATATATATATATACTAGCAGTTCCGCCCAGCTTTGCTCGACCCCTATGTACTGTTCATAAGGTTATGTGCATATGTATATATTAAAAAGTGTGAATATGTAAAGTAATGCCTTTCTGTATAATAGTCTTCCTTAACTACCATAGACAAAAGACAGAAAGACATTTTCACTTATATATATATATATATATATATATATATATATATATATATAGAGAGAGAGAGAGAGAGAGAGAGAGAGATAGAGATAGATAGATAGATAGATAGATAGATAGATAGATTGGATGCAATATATAGTAATGATTTAAAAAAGTATTAAAAAAAGACTCATGCGCCACCACCGAAAATCGAATCCAAAACGTTTAGCTCAAGATTTATTTTGCCTCTGCCGTCAATGACTGGGCTATAAAAACATGTGTACTGCAAGGCTAAAAATTAAAACATGAACCAATACCTACTACGTTATGCATTCGTAATGCCGGCGTTCGACCTTTACTTGGAAAATCTCATTTTTTTTTATAATTTTCAGTTTTGCACCGATTTTTTCGGGCTAAAACCCAAATATAATGTTTTGCATGGATTCAAATACCTTATATAGGAAGTTTCATGTCTGTAAACCAAAAACTATGGGAGGAGATTGGTAGGCAAAGTTTGTTAAACGAACATATATACATATACATAAATATATATG
>NC_136499.1:34910028-34930028 GCF_053919585.1 Euprymna scolopes
TGAGCACTTTTGAAGTAAATACTTAAAGTTTACGCATAAATCTATATTTTCGTATATTAATTTTATGTGAGTAAATTAAGTAGTTATATATATATATATATATATATATATATATATATATATATATAAATTATGTTTGCACCAACCTAATAAAAATAAATACACATTCCATATTATATACTAGATGCTATATTAAAATATTGTTGAGTGTTTGGTTTCTTTTATGAAGATTTATATTAGTTTCTGTTTTTAATAGAAAATTCAGCTATTTAGATAATTTGATAGGTATTGTTAAGACAAAAATGTATACTCGTAAGTGAACCAAAGTCAGTTACGTTTTCAGCGATAGAATTGCACATTGATAATTTCCACAGGTGTGCGGATATCCAAATGCATTTAAAATTTGTACAGAGCCCGACCATGCACATCCTGTGCGTGAAAATGTGTGCTGACACGTAAAACACAATCTCACGTAAAACACCTGCGCACTCTGACGAAATTATTGCCGTCATCAACTGTCACGTACATTTCAATTCGGTATTCATATATTTACGAAAATCGCCGCGAAAGAACATTATCTGTTAATGAAATACTTGTTCGGGTGTGTTGCGATGAACTTGCATCTGAAACAGCTGCACACTCTGACGTCATTGCTATCTACGTGACCCACTACTCAGATTCAAGTTCATTGTCCCTTTAATTACCACAATGAAAAGTAAGAATCATATACACACACACACACACACACACACACACACACACACACACACACACACACACACACACACATATATATATATATATATATATCAAAACGTGGATTCCATGAACAAAGCTTCTTTCTTAGAACTGCACGTCTGTGGAACTCTGTTCCGTCTGCCTGCTTCCCACCGGACTACAACTTGAATGTCTTCAAGTCCAACGTAAACAAATTCCTAATGAACCGCCCCCTTAAGTAAACACTTCATAAAATCTCCACACTAACGTAATGTACTTGTAATAACCCTTATCCCTGAGTGGCTTCCGGGCCTTGATAAGTGGTGATCACTGTGTAATATATATATATATATATATATATATATATATATATATATATCCTAACACGTTAAATAATGTATATAAATATGTTTTACACAACAGATGCTTCACTAATTCAAGAAATTTAAATATAATTTTTAACTGAAGCATATAAAAGTATCCAGATTTTAAACGAACAATAATCAAAACTTCCTATCAAATTACCATCCGTAGAATTTTCGCAGCCCGTTGTTCTATCATTTTTGCTAAGCGACGACATAGAAAACTAGCTTTACCAATGATAGATAAATTAAAATAACGTTTTCGATTATCGATTATTGGGGGTATTTTGAGACAAAACCTAACTAAAATCACTTTCAGACTTATACACTAAAGTTCTGTAAATTTTATAGAAAATCTCTTCAGCCGTTTTGGATTCTATAAGGAACGAACTCACACAGATAGACAAAGTTGCATTTATATAATTGTAGAGATAGAGATAGGTATACAATTTTATAAGATATATATTGAGTTTCAGTATTCAATAGAGCTAGGGAGTAAGTCAGAAAAAATATATGACAATAAACATCCACAGAATTTTCCCGCAAGGACTCGTTAGACTAAAATGAATTTTAGTTTATATATATATATATATATATATATATATATATATATATATATATATATATATATATATATATATATATATATGAGCGTCGTTCCAACAGAAAGCCTCCTATGTTTTAAGTATAAAATTCAAACATTGAAGAGTTACGAAGACGGGACCAGTACCATTAAAACCAGCGACCATTTGTGCGCATCTCCCAACTGCTCTGACATCAACTGCGTCGTCTTCGTAAACGTTCAACAGGCGCCGGTGAATGTTGATCGGTTGGATTTTATCTCCCATGCGGGAATTCAATGACGCATCTCTTCTGACGCACATTCATGGCGGGAGTCGCTTTCTTGGAGTCTCACACGGTCAATATCTGCAACAGAGAGACAAAACTGTATGAATGCACAAGTTCAGTCATCATAACAATGCACTTTGCAATCCCCTCTGATCTATTCAGACACAAAAAAATAGGAGGCATTGCTTTTGAAACGTCCTCGTGTACGCGTGTATACGTGCACTTCTGAAAGTTCTTAGTTACTCTATTACTTTACGTGTGTAATTGTATAATGGACACCTATTTGTCGAATGTATTTTAGTCTGTTTTTTAATTGCCATATTAAGTTTCACAACGTACTACTTACTATATACGTATGTATATACATATATATATATATATTTATATTTATGTGTGTTTGTGTGTATGTGTGTTTGTGTGTATGTGTGTTTGTGTGTGTATGTGTGTATGTGCATTTCTTACAGTGTTCAATTACTCTCATTCTTTGTATATGTGTATTTGTAAGAACGTATATTCATTTATCAAATTTAATATGAGAAAAAAAATTACTTTTACCAAAAATAATGTTATTTTTTTCTTCATACACATCAACACCAACTAAGTATTCGTATATTCATCGTAATTGAAGCAAAAAACATCTGCATAAATACTTTCACATACGTTCGCGTTTATTAAGTATCAGTTTTTGCGTATAAATATGTACTCACTTTTAAGATGTCTTCTCCGAGCAGTACATATCCAGTGTTACCTGGGAGCATTTTACATACGTTTTTATCAAAATGGGAGAAGAATAGAAAATGGTCTTTGAGTTTAATTCCGCCAGCCCTATAACCTTCCCCTATTTTATCGAACATTTCACGAGTGATGTTTCTGACAAAATGGGAATAACTTGTTTTCTTGCTCGGAATATATCCATCTAACACTTCTCGGTGGATAGTTGTTGACCTTGAACTGGTATTTATTTATTATATATCATTTTCTTTTTGTAGCTCTTTACATAAATTCGCTTCCTTCCTTGTATGCAGCGATTTCTGTGAACCAAACAAAAAAATACTACTATTTTTAAATAAGATTTTTGAAGTTAATTTTTGTTATTGCAGTATTGTTTGATCAGTAAATTGAAACAATTCGTTATCAATCTATTTTATTTTATTGAGTTTAAATCATTATAATATTATTAAATTAATAGTTTCCAAAACTTTCAATCTTCCAATACGCGAGTAGTTGCGAAAAAGTCTGAATCTGGGAATTAGTTTCTATTCTATAGTTTCAATGCTTCAAACTCCTTATCAAATTTAATAAAAAATCACGAAATAATCCATTCCTTATCAACTATCGAAATATTAAAATAACTGACTTGCTTACAAAAATAGAAATTTATATTAGTAAATTTTATATCTTACTAGCAGGTCAGCCCGGCTTTTCTCGGGCTCTATGTACTGTTCATAACTTTATGTGCATATGTATATATATATATATATATATATATATATATATATATATATATATATATATATATATATATGATTAAAATCTCCACAGTTAAACGTTTTAATTTTATTTATTTTAAAATTTCAAGTAAATACAGTTTTTAACATTATTACAAAATACAGGCTGAAATTCTGTGGATGATTATATATATATATATATATATATATATATATATATATATATATATATATATATATATATATAGCCATCTACAGGCATATATATATAGTCATCCACAGACATATATATATATATATATATATATGTGTGTGTGTGTGTTTGTGAATGACTATATATATACAGTGATGATCATATTTATTGGCACGGTAAAATAAAAGTTAAATTTTGTCTAATAAATTCTAAAAAAGGGATTAAATTAAAGAAAATTACAAAGTATATTATGTATTTTTAACTGGCCTTTCCGATGCAGCAATCGGATTTTAGAAAAATAAATAATAAAGGAACAACAAACATAATTGCAAAAAACCCTTGTTCCAAATTATTGGCACGGCTTTGTTTTTCTTTTAGTATCAGTATAATATCAATCAATTTCCGGTTTACGTGCTTTCTGAACTTTTTTATAGCCATATTATGCTTGTTTAACGCTAATTCAGTGAATAATTTTTTTTCAGATAATTTTTAGATAGCGATTTATTTAAACTATTATAAGTGACTAAATTATAATTTTCAATCGCCATGGTTAAAACTAAGGAACACAGCGAAGACGTCAGGAAGCTTGTTGTAGCATGCCATACCAATGGGGAGGGCTATGATAAGATTTTAAAGAAGCTAAACCTTCCCAAATCCACTGTTAGAGCCATAATAAACAAGTTCAAATCGCAAGTCCACGTTATGAGTTTAGAGGGTAGAGGGAATATATATATATAGTCATAGTATATATATATATATATATATATATATATATATAGTCATAGTATATATATATATATATATATATATATATATATATATATATATATATATATATATACATGTCTGTGAATGACTATATATATATGTCTGTGGATGACTATATATATATATATATATATATATATATATATATAAATGTATATATATAAATATAAATATAGATGTGTGTGTGACTGTGGATGACTATATATATACATGTCTGTGGATGACAATATATATACATATATATATATATATATATATATATATATATATATATATATATATATATATATATAGTCATCTCTATTTATTTTATTTCCGTTTATTTCATTTTATTTCATTTCATTTCATTTCATTTTATTTTATTTTATTCCATTTTATTCCATTTTATTTCATTTTATTTTATTTTATTTCATTTTATGCTATTTCATTTTATTTTATTTTATTTTATTTCATTTCATTTCATTTTATTTTATTTTATTTTATTTTATTTCATTTTATTTCATTTTATTATATTGTATTTTATTTTATTTCATTTCATTTTATTTCATTTTATTTTATTTCATGTTATTTTATTTCAGTTTAGTTTATTTTATTTCATTTTATTTTATTTTATTTCATTTTATTTTATTTTATATTATTTTATTTTATTTCATTTCATTTTATTTCATTTCATTTCATTTTATTTTATTTAATTTTATTTTATTTTATTTTATTTAATTTTATCTAATTTTATTTTATTTCATTTCATTTCATTTCATTTTATTTGATTTAATTTTTATTATTTTATTTTATTTTATTTCCTTTTATTTTATTTTATTTCATTTTATTTCATTTCATTTCATTTCATTTTATTTAATAAAATTTTATTTTATTTCATTTTATTTTATTTCATTTTATTTTATTTTATTTCATTTCATTTCATTTCATTTCATTTTATTTTATTTCATTTTATTTAATTTCATTTTATTTTATTTCATTTTATTTTATTTTATTTTATTTTATTTCATTTCATTGCATTTTATTTTATTTCATTTTATTTTATTTCATTTTATTTCATTTTATTTCATTTTATTTTATTTTATTTTATTTCATTTCATTTTATTTTATTTCATTTTATATCATTTTATTTTATTTCATTTTATTTTATTTTATTTTATTTCATTTTATTTTATTTAATTTTATTTTATTTAATTTTTTTATTTCATTTTATTTCATTTTATTTTATTTTATTTTATTTTATGTTATTTTATTTTATTTTTTTTTAAATTTTATTTTATTTCATTTTATCTTATTTCTTTTCTTTTATTTTATTTTATTTCATTTTATTTTATTTTATTTCATTTTATTTCATTCCATTTTATTTTATTTTATTTTATTTAATTTCATTTCATTTTATCTCATTTTATTTCATTTCATATTATTTTATAACATTTTATTTCATTTTATTTTATTTCATTTTATTTTATTTTATTTTATTATATGTTATTTTCTTTATTTTATTTTATTTTATTTCTTTTATTTTATTTTATTTGTTTTTATTTCATTTCATTTTATTTTATTTTATTTTATGTCATTTCATTTTATTTGATTTAATTTAATTTAATTTTATTTTATTTTATTTCATTTTATTTCATTTTATTTCATTTCATTTCATTTTATTTTATTTCATTTCATTTTATTTTATTTCATTTCATTTTATTTGATTTCATTTCATTTCATTTCATTTTATTTTATTTCATTTCATTGCATTTTATTTTATTTCATTTTATTTCATTTCATTTTATTTTATTTCATTTTATTTTATTTCATTTTATTTTATTTCATTTTTTTATTTCATTTTATTTCATTTTATTTTATTTTATTTTATTTCATTTTATTTTATTATATTTTATTTTCTTTATTTTATTTTATTGTATTTTATTTTATTTGTTTTTATTTTATTTTATTTTATTTGTTTTATTTCATTTCATTTCATTCTATTTTATTTTAATTCATTTCATTTTATTTGATTTAATTTTATTTTATTTTATTTTATTTTCTTTTATTTTATTTCATTTTATTTCATTTTATTTCATTTCATTTCATTTCATTTTATTTTATTTCATTTTATTTGATTTCATTTCATTTCATTTTATTTTATCATTTCATTTCATTTTATTTGTTTTTATTTTATTTTATTTTATTTGTTTTTATTTCGTTTCATTTCATTTTATTTTATTTTATTTCATTTCATTTTATTTGATTTAATTTAATTTTATTTTATTTTATTTCATTTTATTTCATTTTATTTCATTTCATTTCATTTCATTTTATTTTATTTCATTTCATTTTATTTCATTTTATATCATTTTATTTTATTTCATTTCATTTCATTTCATTTCATTTCATTTCATTTTATTTCATTTCATTTCATTTCAGTTTATTTTATTTTATTTCATTTCATTTCATTTTATTTCATTTCATTTTATTTTATTTCATTTCCTTTTATTTTATTTCATTTAATTTTATTTTATTTCATTTCATTTCATTTCAGTTTATTTTATTTCATTTCATTTCATTTTATTTTATTTCATTTCATTTTATTTCATTTCATTTTATTTCATTTCATTTTATTTGATTTGATTTCATTTCATTTTATTTGATTTCATTTCATTTCATTTCATTTTATTTCATTTCATTTCATTTCAGTTTATTTTATTTCATTTCATTTTATTTTATTTTATTTAATTTCATTTTATTTAATTTCATTTGATTTCATTTAATTTTATTTCATTTCATTTCATTTCGTTTTATTTCATTTCATTTCATTTCATTTTATTTTATTTTATTTCATTTTATTTCATTTTATTTTAATATATTTCATTTTATTTTATTTCATTTTATTTGATTTGATTTGATTTCATTTTATTTCATTTTATTTTATTTCATTTTATTTCATTTTATTTTATTTTAATTTTTTTTCTTTTATTTTATTTTTTATTTTTATTTTATTTCAGTTTATATTATTTTATTTCATTTTATGTTATTTCATTTTATTTCATTTTATTTTTTTTTTCATTTTATTTTATTTCTTGTTATTGGATTTCATGTTATTTCATTTTATTTCATTTTATTTTATTTCATTTTATTTCATTTTAATTTATTTTATTTTATTTAAAAAAAATTTTTTTTATTTTATTTCATTTTATTTTATTTCATTTCATTTTATTTAATTTTTTTTTCATTTTATTTTATTTCATTTCATTTCATTTTATTTTATTTCATTTTATTTTATTTGTTTTTATTTAATTTTATTTTATTTCATTTTATTTTATTTCATTTTATTTTATTTTATTTTATTTCATTTTATTTTATTTTATTTTATTTCATTTTATTTCATTTCATTTTATTTTATTTGTTTTTATGTAATTTTATTTTATTTCATTTTATTTTATTTCATTTTATTTTATTTCATTTTATTTTATTTCATTTTATTTTATTTCATTTCATTTTATTTTATTTCATTTCATTGTATCTAATTTTATTTTATTCATTTTATTTTATAACATTTTATTTTATTTTATTTTATTTCATTTTATTTTATTTCATTTTTTTAAAAATTTTATTTTATATCATTTAATATCATTTTATTTTATTTTATTTTATTTCATTTCATTTTATTTCATTTCATTTCATATTATTTTATTTCATTTTATTTCATTTTATTTTATTTCATGTTATTTCATTTCATTTTATTTTATTTCATTTCATATTATTTTATTTCATTTTATTTCATTTTATTTTATTTCATTTTATTTCATTTTATTGTATTTTATTTTATTTCATTTCATTTTATTTCATTTCATATTATTTTATTTCATTTTATTTCATTTCATTTTATTTTATTTCATTTCATTTTATTTCATTTTATTTTATTTCATTTTATTTTATAACATTTTATTTCATTTTATTTTATTTCATTTTATTTTATTTCATTGTTTTTAATTTCATTTTATTTTATTTTATTTTATTTCATTTTATTTCATTTTATTTTATTTCATTTTATTTGATTTTTTTATTATATTTTATTTTATTTTATTTTATTTCTTTTCTTTTATACTATTTGTTTTTATTTCATTTCATTTTATTTTATTTTATTTCATATCATTTTATTTCATTTTATTTCATTTTATTTATTTTCATTTCATTTTATTTTATTTCAGTTTATTTTTTTTCATTTTATTTTATTTCATTTTATTTCATTTGATTTCATTTCATTTTATTTTATTTCATTTTATTTTATTTCATTTTATTTTATTTCATTTCATTTCATTTCATTTCATTTCATTTCATTTTATTTTAATTTATTTCATTTTATTATATTTCATTTTATTTGATTTCATTTCATTTCATTTTATTTCATTTTATTTTATTTCATTTTATTTCATTTTATTTTATTTTAATTTTTTTATTTTATTTCATTTTATATTATTTATTTCATTTTATTTTATTTAATTTCATTTCATTTTATTTTATTTTATTTCATTTTATTTTATTTTATTTCATTTTATTTTATTTCATTTTATTTGATTTCATTTTATTTCATTTTATTTTATTTTATTTCATTTTAATTTATTTTATTTCATTTTATTTCATTTTATTTCATTTTATTGTATTTTATTTCATTTTATTTCATTTTATGTCATTTATTTCATTTTAATTTATTTTATTTAATTTTTTGTTAATTTTTATTTTATTTTATTTAATTTTATTTTATTTCATTTCATTTTATTTAATTTTTTTTCATTTTATTTCATTTCATTTTATTTCATTTCATTTTATTTTATTTTTTTTTTTATTTCATTTTATTTCATTTTATTTTATTTCATTTCATTTCATTTTATATTATTTTGTTTCATTTTATTTTATTTCATTTTATTTCATTTAATTTTATATCATTTTATGTCATTTTATTTCATTTTATTTTATTTCATTTTATTTCATTTTATTTCATTTTATTTTATTTGATTTGATTTTATTTTATTTCATTTCATTTTATTTCATTTTATTTTATTTTATTTCATGTTTTTAATTTTAATTTATTTCATTTTATTTTATTTTATTTTATTTCATTTTATTTTATTTTATTTCATTTTATTTTATTTTATTTCATTTTATTTCATTTTATTTCATTTTATTTTTTTTTATTTTATATAATTTTATTTTATTTTATTTTATTTCATTTTTTTTTATTTTATTTTATTTCATTTTATATTTTATTTTACTTCATGTTATTTTATTTCATTTCATTTTATTTCATTTTATTTTATTTTATTTCATTTTATTTTATTTTATTTTATTTCATTTCATTTTATTTTTTTTATTTTGTTTCATTTTATTTCATTTTATTTTATTTCATTTTATTTTATTTTATTTCCTTTTAATTTATTTTATTTTATTTCATTTTATTTTATTACATTTTATTTTATTTTATTTCGATCCCTGCTTGAAGCACCTTTTACTGTACTGAAGAGCTGTGGTACAAGTAAACATTCTGTGTGCGGATGACTATATATATATATATATATATATATATATATATATATATATATGTTTATATAAATATATATATATATATATATATATACACGCTAATATTGTTTGACTGGATATATATATATATATACACGCTAATATTTTTTGACTGGATATATATATATATATATATATATATATATATATATATATATATATATATATGCGCTAATATATGAAAAGAATTTAGATTTCTACTGTTCAATTTTACTCTGTTTTTTTTTTCCTATAAAAACTATTTCCGTTAAAATAAATACATATTATAGGTTCCATTTGTTTCATAAGATAAGACTAATAAAAATTGGATAATTCAAATGAATTAATGTAGAACACAATAGATTGTTTTCGCCTCCAGTGCTTGAAAAGAAAAAAGAAATTAACATATCTTCAAATCAGAGACAATGTATTGAAAGATAAGAATCAGAGGAAACTTCTTAAGTTTTGTTGATCTTTTTTTCTCCTCAGAAGTAAAAGTGCAAAGTCAATCTTCACAGGGGATTTTTAACTCCGAAATTAATTAGAAAAATTCAGAAAATACAACCCTTTTTTTTCGCATCTAAGAACGTGTTCAAAAACAGTATATCTCTTCATTCTATATTTTTCATGCTTTTAATAATAATTTTTTCAACTTAATATTTCGCGACCGCGCGGCTTTCCGACTTTATAAAACAAGAAAACCAAAGAGTTCTACGTGCAATACCAGCTAGCGCGACGTCAAGAACAGAACATGGAGGTGGACTTTTTGCTTTAACTTTGGAGGAAATAGAAAAGACAAACAAAATTAATAAATCTTTTTCTGATGAAGTATATATATATATATATATATATATATATATATATATATATATATATATATATATATATATATATATATATATATATATATATGATAGATGGATGTTTTTGGTCTATTAATTCTATTTTCGGTCCTTTCCAACTTCCGAATAACAGTCTTCACTTCTGGCGGGAACTGGCTGATGTAATCACCATATTTATCATAAGTCCAAGTACATTCAAATCCTTCAGGATTCATTGGCAGGGATAAATTAATTAATCTAACTGGTTAATTATTTGACCATTTGTCTTCATTGGTTAAAAATGGTTAATTATTAATTCTTTTTTTTCTATTGGTTAAAATTAATAGCTCACTGAAATATTTGTAAATCTATTAAAATAAATAACTGCAAACACTTCAGGATGTTATTACTATTGATAAATTTTATTTTATTAATAGTTGTTTTTTTTTAGATTTTATTAATAATGCTTCTACCATTTCAAGTTTATTATTGGTTTGTTCAAGTATAGACGTGTTTCTAACTAAAATTTTTCGTAAATTGGGACAGAGGACAGGAATGTTGGTTAGTCATGGTGTTAAATATACATATGACGATAAATCCCGAAGGATTGAAAAGTACTCGGACTTATGATAAATATGGTGATTACATCAGCCAGTTTCCGCCTCAAGTGAACACTGTTATTCGGAAGTTGGAAAAGATTCGATAATTGAATTAATAGACAAAAACATCTATTTTATTTAATGAAATATGCCATAGAGAAAAAAAATTCTGCCCCCCCACACACAAAACACACACACACACATATATATGTGTAAATAAAATGTGTGCGTGTGTGTGGTGTGTATTTCATGATTCCAAAAGAAAAATAGTATTGACTCCAGACCGGGCACGCACACACACACACACACACACACACACACACACACACACACACACACACACACATATATATATATATATATGTCGAATGGAAAATAACAAGACAAGCTACCACGTGTAGGGACCTAGACGACCCATGTAGATTATGCCTTCATGAAAAATTTGCTATCCTGTACTTTAAAGAACCCCAAAATCTATTAAACTGAAGAGAAATAGCAAACAACTGTGTTTTCGTCTTCAAGTTATTCTTCTTCCCATCCTCCATCTGATATAGTTATTAATCCAATACACCATTCGAGCAACCCTTCCATCTACAATCATACAACTAGTAATAATGATGATGATGATGATGATGATAATATACACACACACATGGTAGCGTGTGTGTTGTTTATTCATTTTTTGTGCCACGCTTACATCCGAGTCGTTTAATTGTTAGGGACTTCCATTTCTTGTAATAAATAATTTTACCAAGGATTCTTGATAAGTTTTGGTTTCGGTTTCGACTACAGCCGATGCCACTCCAGTAATCTATTGCTTTTTTTATAAATAATTTTATCAAGAATTCGTTATAAGTTTTAGTTTCGGTTTCGATTATGGTAGAAGGAACTCAAGGTTATATATGTATATATATATATATATATATATATATATATATATATATATATATATATATATATATTCCAAAGATTTGGTTTCGATTTCGATTCAAGCTGCTGCACCCAAGTCATATGGATATATTTTTTATCTTTGAAATCGCAACTTTCTAATATATAAAAATCGATAGAACACTATATCATACAATACAAAATCTGCAAGAATTAAAATATCATATTTAAACGTACCTTTATTATCTAATGACATCTGTGTTATTTTCATTGGCTTCCATGTTTGTTTTCGTGCATGAGTACATTCAATTTCTGCGCATTTATACATTAATTCTGTATACTCACTTGCAATATTTTACGTAAATTCTGTGTACTTATATACACTTTTATGCATTAATTCTGTATACTCACTATTCAAATTTCTGTATATACACTTTATTTTCTGTAAATACACCTATTGTCTTAATTATTATCGGGCAATTAAACTGACAACATGATGTTAAAGTATTCATTTACGATTTCCGTGTTTGCAAAAATATGTATTCATTTGTAAAATTTCATTTTAGAAAATAAGGTCTATAAAATATGTCGCCATTTTGCAAGATTTTCTTTATTATGCTTGTCTAAATCGCTATGCATCTATCGGTCACAGTAGCAACAAAGAAACATACGTATACAAGCAAGGAGACCCGACATTGCTCGCGATTGGTTGAGTATCAACAAATGCTCCAATTACTAATAGTTTTATTATCATCGAAATCGATTAAATCGCCCATTTTTCAATCAAATCTATTGATTGTTGCGGGGAAACGGGACGAAGATTCACATGCCGACTAAGTTCACAATACATTATATTCTACATGGTACAGCAGAGATTCACAGTTAGTTAAAAAAAAAATTATTTGTTATATAATAGCTTGGATTAAAGTTTAAAATGCAAAAGTAAAGTATTATGGTTAGATTATGTTTTAAACAGAAACATTTATTTCGAATGCGCCCCTTTCTTACCAAAAGAATCCCCGTTGATTTCATACACCAGCGCCTTCTGCTTGTGCGGTGATATAACTTCTCCATTGCACATGTAATGTAGTGTAGTATATTGGCGTTAATTTTGGTCAACATTGGATTAGTTTTTCTTTAGGTGTAATTTTTCGATTATCGATTTTCGATACCTGCCAGGATAACTCCGTTACAAAATCTATCTAAGAACATTCCCTGACACATAAAGTACATTTGTGTTAAATTTAAAAAAAATGGCACGGCTAATTCCGATATAGAACCAACTCACACACAAAGTGCTTTTTATATATAAGTATAAATAAGTACACATGAATGATTGAGCATTTAGTGTATAGCCGTTTATAAATATGAACGCACGTGACCAAACTTTTGAAAGAAAAAAAAATCGGCGTCGTCCTTTTCGAAAAATAGAAGAAATGGATATATAGAAATACACATATGGTAACAATTGTAGCCATTTATTTTTGTTCTTGCCACATTCTCTTCTGCTATACATTCGTTTATTCCTTTTCCTTGCAAATCCGTGGATTTCTAAATTATCCTTGGATTCCTCCAAAACAACTTATGAATAAAAAAAAAAAAACCTCAACAAAGCAAAACAATTCGTCGAATCAATGATTATTCTTGCGAATAAAACTTACAGGGTTTACGCTTGCTTCTTTGTTTGTTAAAACCGTTTCCATAACAACAAGATATGCATGTACAGAATTTCCCGATGTATTTCAAGAAAATATTTTTGAAGGAATTGATAAAATTGATTAAATTCGGAAGACAATATTTTCTCAATTTTTATCATTTCATTCGAGATATATTAAATTTTGTTTGTATATATATATATATATATATATATATATATATATATATATATATATATATATATATATTTTGTTTGTATATATATATATATATATTTATATATATATATATATATATATATATATATTTTGTTTGTATATATATATATATATATTTATATATATATATATATATATAGTAAGTTATGAAAATATATATGGCAAAAAAACTAAGCAGAATATTCCCGTTTCATCCTCGTGAGAATTCGTTAGGCTTATGCGAAAAGTTGTAGTTACCGTACATTAATATATATATATATATATATATATATATATATATATATATATATATATATATATATATATATAATAAAAATTGCAGTTAAATTTACCAAAATGATCCCAGATGGTAAAATTAAAGTATATTATAAATATTACAGAATTAATGTTATTTTTATTTATTTGTTTATTGTTTAGTTATTATTTATTTTCTATTTATTTATGTATTTATTTTCCATTTAGTGTCTTCTAACAACTCTTGCTGACCATTTTTAAGTGATGACCTGTACATTTCAGTTGACCTATATTACTTTGCCCTATATATTTTTTCGCGCCTTTAACATTTCCTGTCTGGGTCATTTTGACATTTGTTTCTCTATTTATATTTAACTCCATCACCATTTTTTCTACTCTTTTTCTTCCTTGATCTTTCTTATTTATATTTATATCTCAGCAGTAAAATGAAAAGCATATCTTATTTTTGTTTTATTAATATTATTGGAATTTTTTCCTTTTTTCCTTGTACACATTTTTGTGAATTTTTCCATGGATTTCTGCCTTTGGATTATTATGGACAATCTTCTTCCAATTACGGGATTTTTGGATTTTACTTGTGCAAATGGAAATTCAATTAACTTTCTTTAAGTTATATACTTGGATTTTACCATCACTGGATTATTTATCTTCCATCAGACTATCCATTCGTGTGTAATCACCTTTTTCTTCACCACAAAATCAATCATTTTGCCTGTCTTCATTGGAAGAAATTGCAACAATCCATCCCTCAAAAGAAAATAAATTGCGTATATACGAGGGGCGTGCAAAAAGTAATGCCCCTGACCCACTTCCTATAGCAGTAGAGCAACGAAACTTGGCATAGTTATTAGTCTTTTTCTACATAGGAACCAACCAGAGTTATGCATTTCTCCCATCGTTTGATGCAGCTCTAGAAATCGTTTTTGTAGAACACCCCAGGTTGGTCCTCCAACCACGACGTGACTTCAGAAATCAAGGCTGCATCATCTGGGAAACACTTTCCTTTCAAAAACAACTTCATTGCTGGGAAGAGATGGAAGTCAGATGGAGCAAGGTCAAGAGAGTAGGGAGGATGGGGAAGGATTTCATAACCACACGTCCGTGCTTCTGATCTGGCGACATGCAAGTTGTGGACCGGAGCGTTGTCCTGCAGGAGGAGAGTACCTTTGCTGATTTTGCCCCGCCTCTTGATTTTGATAGCTTCCTTTAATTTCCTCAAAAGTGATGCATACTAGGCTCCTGTAATTGTGGCACCATTTGCCAGGAAATCTGTCATCACTACTCCGTCCTGGTCACAGAAGACTGTGATAATGAACTTGCCAGCAGAGGGCTGCACCTTTCCTTCTTTGGAGGTGGTGAGTCCAATTGGTTCCACTGCATTGATTGGGCTTTGGTCTCTGGATCATAGTGATAGATCCAGGTTTCATCCTGTGTAGCAGTCTTTTGAAAAACTTTGACTCATCTTCTTGGTACATCTCCAAATTCATCCCCAAGCACTCGATGCGTTCTCGCTTCTGGAATGGTGTGAGCAACGTAGAAATCCATCTGGCAGACACCTTATGCATATGCAAATGGTCACGAATGATAGTTTCCACAAACCCTGTACTAATCTTCACATATTGGGATATGTGGCGAATAGTAATGCGCCGATCTTCCAAAATGGTAACCTCAACTTGACGGACAGATGTCTCATCAATGGCAAAAGGGGGCGACCAGGTCTAGAAGCTGTTTCCACCGACTTCCGGCCATGTTTGAATTCACGATGCCAGTGTTTTACAAGGTCATATGATGGGGCATTATCACCATAAATTTCTTTCATTTCATCAAAAGTCTCCTGTGGTGTACGTCCTTTCAAATACAAAAACCGGATCACTGCCCGACATTCAATAGGCTCCATTTCACAACTGACTCAATTCAAACACCTGTAAAACAGAACCCACAATTAGTTCAGAGCTGTAATTTGCCACATAACCCGTAGAGATATAAATCATTGCACATGCAAAATTTCAGCTAGATCAGACAACTGGAAGTGGATCAAGGGCATTACTTATTGCACGCCTCTCGTGTATGTAGTATATATATGTATATATATATAATTATATAACTCAAATGACTTTGTAGCGGGTGTTGTAATCAAGATCCGGTTTACGACTTCTGGTTGCGCATGCGTACATAAACATAAACCCATAACGGTATAAACAAATAAGCACAAATCGCTACTTTTACTGCATTTGACCTGCGAACTGAAATATTAAGGTTATTATTTAGAAATTAATATTTAAAATGGAAAGGGTGGCGATGTTTTGCAAATATTCTGTATTACAACTATACTGTCGCAATTTTCTTGCAAATAAATCAACCACCATAATAATCAACGCGACAATAAAACATATTGTTTACCGTATACGTTTTCAGCGTCCCAATTGTTTTTGTTTTTGCTTTTTTTTTCGCGTTTAAAGTTGTTAGAACATGATACGAAGTCTCAATTAATTAAGCGAAAGGATAACAATTTTTATTTTAAAAACACTACAATTGTACAAAAAATGTTGTAAACAGAAAAGTATTGCCTTAATTAGTTTTATTGACCTTATTATTAACATATAAACTTAATATTTGACCCAATGGGTCATGAATGTTTGTTTAAAATAAATGAAAAAAAAGTTACATTTTATTTTCATTTTCTATTTTAAAAGCCATTCTTAACATGGGGAGAGTGTTTTTGACTATTCTGCACTTTCAACTAACAATTTCTATTTAAAAAAGATATATCAAAATTTGAATTTAACTTTAAGTATTATGGTATCTGTTCGTTGCACATTTACCTATAAGTATGGCAAACCACTTATAATTCAATGGCTGTATTTTTTTTTCAAAAATAAATACTTATAAACAGAACGACTCATAGAAATCTATCTATATTCTTTTTTCATTTTAATATACTTTCATAGAAATGTTTATGTTATGTCAGGAAAACGCTTTTCTTTACGTCACAAGTGTCACGCTCATACATTAATTCCATAGCTAATATAACATACTGACCCAATGGGCCACGGGTAGTATATATATAATATATATAATTTCAGAATATGAGAGGCAATATAATTATTTCCACAATCAAACAATATCTCAGCTCACACTGACCATGAATATCAAAAAACCGGATGTTCAAGACTTGGCTGTAAAATAATCCTACTTGTTAGACATCGGCCTCGGCTCTCAATGGTTGGATGATTATTTGAGAGGAGATATATACTTCCATAGTCGGATTGCAGCGTGGTTTTCGTGATCTGTTTTAGCTAATAGACTTTCTTGCGTGTGGTGCGGTTGCTCAGGTGGCAGGCTACTCGTGTCGCGTGCAAGAGATTCGGATTTCAAATCTCGAGTCCTGATGTGTTAAACTGAAAAGCCCAAATTAGGATGTAACTCGAGTCTTTAACTTCCGGTTTGCTGACTTTCATGGCTTATGTGAGCTAAAACATTGTTTGACTGGAAATATATATATATATATATATATATATATATATATATATATAGATAGATAGATAGATAGATAGATAGATAGATAGACAGATAGAGAGAGAGAGAGAGAAAGAGAGAGAGAGAGATAAATAAAAAGGAACAAACCGTATTATTTCGATGGGAGGGGGGTCAGAGGGAAGTAAAAAGACAGGTAAATAGAGGCTGAGAGTGAGGTGGGGGGATATAGCTCTTATCTAGTTGGGAATTAAAGTTAAGGATTACGGACCAGAGAGTAGTTAAAATTAATTCAAAAGAAAAGAGGAATTTGCTTGTTAAGAGAGTAAGAAAATAATAGTAAAATATTACGGGGTAAGAAAGGGTAAACGTCGTAAATTGTATTTTGCAAATGTTAAATTTCCTTTAAGATACCGATGCGCGATTTCGAATATTTAGTATTTTCATTGGATTAGGATTTTCTTATATAAGTATGTATATGCACACTTAAAGTCTTCCAAATTAAAAAAAAACAATTTTATATACTTTAATTTCTGAACTACACACACATCAAATCCCAGAGAGCTATTTAAATAAATAAATAAATAAATATGCAATTCTGTCACCGTTGATGCATCATCGATTCTCTCCCTAAACCTTATGGTTAAGCCATTTTTAGCATGAGTCATAATTAATTAATTAATTCATTCATTCATTAATTATATACCTCAAATAGTATGAAGCATCTATCGGACGCATCCACCCACCTTCTTAAACTGAACGTATCTTTGCCCTATCTACCACCACTACAGTGTTTGATCACTAACGGACTTTCTAACCGATCTATCAATACTTTTATTTTATTTTATTTTACCACTGCCTCCGATTGACATCCACTTTCAGCTTCCCTTTCTTACCCCGTAATATTTTACTATTATTTTCTTACTCTCTTAACAAGCAAACTCCTCTTTTCTTTTGAATTAATTTTAACTACTCTCTGGTCCGTAATCCTTAACTTTAATTCCCAACTACATAAGATCTATATCCCCCCACCTCACTCTCAGCCTCTATTTACCTGTCTTTTTACTTCCCTCTCACGCCCCTCCCATCTCTATCCAGCACTTCAAATCCTGTTTTTTAATACTCATTTGTTATTTTTAAGAATTTTTTTTTTTACTTGAATTATCTGAAGAAATTGTCAGGCTAATATTACTGTCCTGTTGATAGAAACAATCTGTATTGATTTAAGCAAAAAAAAAAAAACAAAAAAAAAACAGACCCCTACCAAGGTTAAATAATAACAATATATTGTATCTCTACTAAAGTATTGAGCATTTCCCTGTTTTTTCTTTACTAAATACACCTCCTTATATATATATATATATATATATATATATATATATATATATATATATATATATATAATTTTTTTGATTCATCCAGCCTTGACAGACGTGTTTTTAAATATTCTCTCCAGTACTTTTCTTTTAATGATTTGGAATTCATTCCATTTGCGCTTTTTTTCCAAGGAACCCTGCCTTTTGGATTATTTTGGACCATTTGGAATTTACCAATTGGATTGAAATTTTAAATTCGACCGTTTTGGATTTTACCATTTTTGGATTTTTACCCTTCACCGGACTATCCATTCATGTGAAATCTTTTTATCATTTTTCTTTTGCCTCCCGTTCCCCTTACCTCACCCTTTTTTAACCAAGTAAGATCTGTGACTTACTTGTAGTTTCATTAAATACTTTTATATGCAAAATCCGATCCTGCATTTTGCTAATTCCTGCCCTCTGATGAGAAGGAGAGTATTTCTTCGAAACTCCGCGGATTAAGGACTATCCACTTATCTTGTGTTTCCTTTTTTAAAATTAAATATGTTTTTAACTCTTTTTCAAGATGTCTTTTAACATGTTTTATTAATCATTTGTTCATATATATATATATATATATATATATATATATATATATATATTCGTACGGGTTTTTATTCAGACAAACATTGTAGTTACACGTATATATATATATATATATATATATATATATATATATATATATATATACTAGCAAAAGTACCCGTCGTTGACTGGGTTCAAAAACAGCCTACCGAAAATGGACTCTGATTTATGAAAGCATGATACGTTATGAAAAGAAAGGGTTGTAAAGAGATAGCTTCGAATTTGGGGGTATCCAAACAAAAGCAAAATATGATGAAAG
>NC_136499.1:34935028-35128614 GCF_053919585.1 Euprymna scolopes
ACACACACACACACATATATATATATCATTCAACCACGGCAGTGGTTGAATCATTCAACTACGGTAGTGGTTGAATATATGCTTAAGTCCAAAATTGAATGAATCGAGACACATTCAAACCCCCACCACTAATTCCGTTCGCAACCAAATTTCAAACAGGTTATATAGTTGGATAGAACACCTCATTAGCTACATTTTGAAAAAAAATTTTCGAAAATTGGTTCAGTAGAAAAAAGTTACAACAAAATATGTGAGTTCACAAACAGGAGAGTAAGTACATAAGTGACTAACGCTTTTTTTATTTTGCATAACTTTTTTGTATATAAATATTTTTTACTGCGATTTTGCCAATATGACATGTTAGCGTAACGGTTAGAGTACCAGGGGTTGGTGGAAAGATTTTAGGTTCAATCCCGTGTATCGTTTTTTTTAATAATTAAAACACCGAACTTTTTTAATAACTAATTTTTTTTAACTCTCCTTATGATTTTTTAGCAAAAAATGGTGAATTTATCGATTAAAAATATTAGTGAATTCTATGATATACATATTCTTTGAATGAACTCAAATTTTTCGTTATCACATTTGATGACAAATGTAGTCCCATTTTGGCAATGCGTCTGACCAATGATGCGTTTGAACCCGCGACCAGCACTGCGATGTCATCAGCATCAGCCTGTGCATAAACATTCCTATTTTTTAAACTCATTTAAAAGAGGATTCAGCATACAGTTCCATAGTAAAGGTGAAAAAATCCAACTTTGGGGGTTTAATTTAACTACTTCCCTTTTAACAGTTGCCCTCAGTAGTTCTAGAACTGTTCTGTGCCTCACCATATACTCAATCCATCGGATGAGTACTGGTGGCACATTTAGTTCTCGTAGCGACTTGAACATACTACTGAAGGGTATGTTGTCAAAAGCTCCAACGATATCTAAAAAGACACCGAGTGCCATCTTCTTTTTTGTTAGTTTACGCTCTATACAGATCACGAATTCATGAACCACAGTCTCGATAGAGACCCTGGCTCGGAAATACTGTGATTGAATGATAAATATTGCATAAATGTGTGTTTGAGAGCTAATTTTTTTTGACAATCATTAATAAATATTATAAATTTATATATTAATACAATAGCAATGCCTGGAAAAATCATGGATTATATGGAAAAATGCGCGCATGAAAAGTAATATTCTTAAGATTTTATTAAACCTGGAAAAGTAAAGGACAAGAAATTCAACCTGGAAAAGTAAAGAACAAGATATTCTAGTAAAGTAAAAAATAAGAATTTTTTAGACATTTTTTAGATATTGCAGCTAAAAATAAAATTTGAATATTGATAAATATTTTATTTATTATTTACATATGTTGTTGTTTATTGTTGAGTTAGAAAGAATTAAATGATCCTAATTATGATATAATGAAATTATTAATTTTTATGTAAATTATAAAATTATTAATTCCATCTACTAACTAACTAACTAACTAACTAATGAATTAATTTTATTCAAACAATTTTAACTACATAAATATATGCAAATAATAGGGGGGGATAAGTTCAATCCAGCGACTGACACCCTTTCTAACTCAACAATAAACAACAACATATGCAAATAATAAATAAAATGTTTATCAATATTCAAATTTTATTTTTAGCTGCAATATTTTAAGTCTAAAAAATTCTTATTTTTTACTTTACTAGAATATCTTGTTCCTTACTTTTCCATGTTGAATTTCTTGTCCTTTACTTTTCCAGGTTTAATAAAATCTTAAGAATATTACTTTTCATGCGCGCATTTTTCCATATAATATATATATATATATATATATATACATATATATATATATATATATATATATATATATATATATATATATATATATATATATATATATATGAATGAGGAAAAGTCATTGAAGTTATAGGTAACATACTTGGAGCTTCATAAATAAATGGATTTGTTTTAATATAGGGTGAAATATAATTGTATAAACATATTTTTTCCATAAACACACACACTCAAACACACACTCACTCCGCCCACATACATTATATTAGTGGCCTTGCAAGGCTACTGGAGAGAGAACCGACGCCGCAAAACTAAAAAATGTAGAGGAGACAACCGAAGCAGTCAAACCGATAAATATGCGGGAGGCAATTGAAGCAATAAAACCAACAAATGTGGACGAGAGAACCGAAGCAGCAAAACCGAAGCTGCCTGCCAGGACACTGCCAGGACACTATATATATGCAAATGTGGGAAATGTTCTTTTTTATTAATTGTCATAAATAGTGAACTATAGAACTGTATCATAATCTTCAAAAAGCCATTAAATTCTTGTGTAGTTTCGTCTCACAGAACCAAAGATATGAACGTTTCGATATTCAATTTAGCTATCAGTGTAGATATATTTATATGTAGATATACCATATTTTTACAATTTCATGAGTTCGAAATCTCGCCGACTATTTATCATAATTAAATATTAGTGTTCATTTGAAAGCTAATAACTTGAATTGTGTAGTGGGATATGTGACATTTGCTTTTAAGGTCGAACATTATTGTTTCAAAAAGTGGGGGATCACTTTTCTATATTGATTTAACGTGAAATTAGCAACCACTTTATGACAATTTTCTTGGGAGTGTCTGTTTCGTTTTTTTTTTAAAGGCTGGTGTTTACTGTGTCATGGTAGACCAACACAAGACCTACCTTAAAAAACTTGTTTTCCATAGGTTTTCGAGTGTGCTAAAAACGAATATCGCATTTAAAATTTTCACAAATAAGTATTTTCCGGGTATTAAGCAAAAATATGCGCGCGCCTACGGGTACAACGATGGCCACCGCTTATAACATGAAGAATGGCATTGCTTAATATCTGAAAAAGTACTTATTTGCGGAAAAATTTAAATTCGATATTCGATTTCAGCACATCTGAAAACCTTAAAAAAAAACAAGTTTTTTAAGGTAGGTTTTGTGTTGGTCTACTACGCCTAATTACCAAATAAAAACCACCCCTAAAAACTATAAAAATGGTACCTATGAAATGGGTGTTGATTTTATTTTAGATTAATATAGAAAAGTGATTCACTCTTTTTAAAACTATAATTTCTCCATATCTTGAAAATTACTCGTTTCTTGGGACTTAACTGTTATTTCTGTTTTCAGCACCCTCACAAACTTATGATAGTGGTAATTTTAAAGGAATTTTTGTGGGTTGAAAGATACTGCACCTTTACCAATATTTCAATCATAATCATTTGTTTTCCTAGTTTTGCATATGAATCACAAAATATCTGATATTTCCCCCCAACCTCTGGCGTTGATGATAAATTGTTGCTATGGTTTCCAATGATCTAAAATAAAGGCAAGGGGAGACTTGATCTCTCATGTTTTATCTCCCCTCTTTTGTTTTCATATTTAAAGTGTAATAATTCACAGTATAAAAGGATTAGTTGATACTGGAGATATTCATAATCGTTTCCAAAAGAGGGGAGATATAACACATGAGAAATATTTGGAATCAAGTCTCTCCTTGCTGTTATTTCAGATCATTTGCAACCATAACAGCAAGTTTTAGTCTCCCCTCCATCAAGGCGAGAAGGTTTTGGGATATATATATATATATATATATATATATATATATATATATATATATATATATATATATATATATATATAAAGTTTCGTGGTTAAATTTAAATTCTGAAAAAACAACATATAGAGACATATATTAGATTTAAGAATTTATTGTTTGACAAAAGGAATATATAGAAGGGGTTATGTTAATTTCCTTAATCCATGGATTTTCAATAATGGCTCATATCATCAGAGGAAATAAAATGCGGTTAGCAAAATATTCAGCTGCAAATGGACGCTAATTTTGCTTTTCAGCACAATTATTGAAAATAGTTTTTTGAGTGGTTGTGGATATTTTCAATAATTGTGCAAAAAAGGCCCCTTACTATTGTTTGATCGTGAATCAAAGTCCAATATTCTGAATGCAATTCAACTGACGCAATAACCTAGAACACAGCACTTATAAATTGTAAATGCTACAAGGAATATATTTGATATGTGTTCTGCATTCGATAGACAAAACGAAGAATATTTTTTCTTCAAAATCTTTGGATTCGGCATTAAAAAACCTAAAGAGGGTTGATATGCCGTAAAAAAAAACAACCAATATATTTAAAGAACCTCAGAGAATAAATAAAATTCTGAATATACAAAAGAAGAATAATGGGGATAAAATTAAAAAAAAACATTTTAAATATGAACAAGAATGTCAAAGACGAAAAGAAAGTGAATGTTAAAATACAAGAATAATGTGCAAGAAAACAAAAATCAAAACGTAGATAATAAAAATACTACGCAAAGAAAAAGTAAAGGAACACAGTATTAAAAAAAAAAAAAGAATATGAAAGAAGAAAATAAAAGAGACAATTGGAAGAAATAAATAAAACTTGATAATAAATAAAAACGATCTTCAACACTGGAGAAACACATAAAACAAAAAGTAGAATATGAAAGATACGAAACAGATGCGAAAGTAAAACAAACTCGTGTGCGCAACAAAGTATAAAGGTGACATTGCAAAAACAAATAAAGAATGATTCGGATGTCGGCAAGGAAGATGGAGGATTGTTTCTCTAGGATGATGATGATGATGATGATGATGATGACGACGACGACGACGACGACGTAGACGACGATGATGATGATGATGATGCTGATGATTGATGATCTTGTATATATCCTTTGGTCTTTCTGCTGAGAGTCGTGTTGCTGACGTAGTTGGTAAAAGAACTTTGACTGGCCGGAAAACACGTTAGAGATGATGATGATGATGATGATGATGATGATGATGATGATGATGATGACGACAACGATAACGATGACGTTGATGACAGCATTAACGATAATGATGACAGGTTTGAGCACTGCTTTTTTTGTTGATTAGAAACATGTTGCAGTTGCAGTTACAATAGTTATTATGATGACAGCCACTGTTATGTGTTATAGGCGGAGAGAGGGCTGCTCCTGCTGCTGAATGTCATCATGCAGCTAGTGTAAATACCGTTGTATCTAGCGTAGATTAAGGAGAAAAATCTGCTGTTGAGGCCCGTTTATCAGGGTGGAGTGATGAAAATCCGCCTTTTAACACTGATTTGCCAGCTGCTGCCGATACAACAATCCCAGTTGACTTCATTGATCGGTTCGAGTGACACTATCTACAAAAAGAAAGAATATGTGTCGGTTTCTGTCATACCGGTTATGATGTTCAAGAACTAAACCTGCGACCTTGTGAAGAATTTCGAGTCGAAAATGGAGTAAGAAAAACACACTTATTAATGTTTATAATTCGAAGAAGAAAATCAAACGAGAAATAGAAAATGTGAATCTAAAACCGAGGATGATATATAAATATCACCTGCCTGTTTTAATGTATGTATGTATGTATGTATGTATGTATGTGTGTGTATGTGTGTGTATGTATGTATGTATGTATGTATGTGTGTGTATGTATGTATGTATGTATGTATGTGTGTGTATGTATGTATGTGTGTGTATGTATGTATGTATGTGTGTGTATGTATGTATGTATGTATGTATGTGTGTGTATGTATGTATGTATGTATGTATGTATGTATGTATGCCTAAAACTTTCGACGAAGGCGACAAATGTTCACAAGATCGGTATCGTTTTGGAGCTCGACACTTTGACGATAAGTATCAAAAAATTGGCTATAAACATTAATTCCTTCATCCACAACTGGGCACGTTTCTACTAGGAGGAGGTCGCTTTTTTTCGCCGATATTTTCGAAAGTAATCCCCTTCTTTTCTATTGACTAGCCTTAATTTAAACCTTCGCCACTTCCAGTTTGGCTATAGGCGCAACGGAAAGACGTGACCTTTATTTTTTCACTTTCTTTTCCTCCTTCCGTAACGGGTTCGAGCCAGCCTTCCGACTACCATTTTTTTTTTGCTCAACACACGCCTCCAAACACTATAAAATAAAACGTGAAAATATGAAGAAGAAAAAAAGAAACATGAACAAAAAAATAACGGAAATAGTAGGCTTAAAATAAAGAAGTAGAATAAATTTTAAAAAAAAATATGGAATACATAAAGAAAATGAAGTGAGTTAGAAACGTTTTTCGAATATAAAATTATAATCAAATTATAATAAAATTATAATAAGCATAGAATATGAAACAAAAAGAAAGACGAAATGTAGTATGCAAACGAAATGGAAAAATAAAAAGTAAAATAGAAAAAAAAATAGATGACCACGACTATAAATATATGAAAGAGAATCAAGAACGATTCCAAAACTAAAAGGAAGAAAATCGGATACAAAGCCAATTTCATTGTTTATGGATGTAAACTTAATTTAAACTGCATTTCAGAAAATCAATTTTTACTGAACTTTCAAGAAATTTATTCATGGTTTGTCACGAGGCAGAAAATTAATTAGTCATTTTGTTTTATTTCTTAAAAGTTCGTATAGTGAGTCGTTATGAACAAGTTTAAACAATGTTATTTAATGCTTATTTTTAGTTTAATAATTTATCTTAACAATTATATAAATTCAACTTTATCTATGTGTGTGAGTTCGTTCCTTATAGACTCCGAAAGGGCTAGAAAAGTTTTTTCTTTTAAATTTATAGAACCTTAGTGTATAAGTCTAGGTGTAATCTTAGCTAAGTTTTTTTTGTCAGATTACCCCCGATAATTACCGATAATCGATAATCGAAACCGTTTTTTAATTATCGGCATAGCTAGTTTTTCCATGTCGTCGCTTAGCAACAATAATAGAACAACGGGCAGTAAAAATTCTACTGTGAGTAAGTCCTTTCTAGCAGCTCCTGCCCAGATGTGGCAACAGTATTCCATCCTTGGACGTACCTGGCTCTTATATAGGTAGAGAATTGCATCAGCAGTGTGTATCTACTGGATCGATAGAAGGATTCCACCATTTTTCCAGCGGCCTTGGCAACAGATTTGATGGACGTGTTCCATTTAAGATCAGGAATAAAGGTCAAAATTTGGGGCCTCCCCAAGACATATAGCAACATTAGCTATCAATCGTGGGAAGAAACTGCCAGGGACCAAACGACATGGGGGGGGAGGGGTCAGCGAAGGCAACGAAAAGAGGAGGGTGAACAAAGAAACACAATATTTCGCCACCGACTAGGACTTCGATAGCCATATCAAACGTGAACATCACCCGTGAACATAGCACTTATGCCAGAAACCAATACAAGAATATAAGTAGGAGCCGCTGGCGGCCGACGTTGTTGCTGGCGTAAAATTTTATACTCTACCTATTTTATATAAATAAATCAGTAGATGTATGTATGTGCGTGTGTCTGTGTGAAAATATTTCATCTATAAACTCTAAAACTACTGGTCACATAGCACTGACATTAAAAAATATATTAAACATACACCAAGAATGGTTTATAACGAATAAAATCTTTATTTAGATAGATGAATAACGCATCCAAAAATATGTCGACAAGTTGAAATGCAAAATGTTTATTTAAACTTACCAACGTATCTCTATTACTATTGCGCCTGCGCAAATTCATTAATAGATTGAATTGGTTAAATTTTAAATATGTCTTATCTGTCGATGGAAAACTCGGTATGAAACGAGGCTTGAGCGCTAACTGTACAGAAGTTGAAGTGTGATGTGAAGATACATCTTGTCACTCATCTCCCTTCATAATACCCCAACAACTTTTGTCCCCGATAGTAGCCCCCTACTTCAAAGTGCACAGTGCCTTATTTGGGGGTGAAAATCTGAATTAAAAATAAAATTCGTGATAATAACAATTATTTTTACATAACAAGAAAGAGTCGTTTTTTTCTGCTTAATAGTATTTAGCCCAAAAGACATTTCTTATTTCAAGAAGAATATTTTTAACACTAACATATATGTCGAATATGTCGTTACATTTCCATTAAGTCCAGCTAGTTCTAAATAATTTGTTGTACTGACAAGTTAAAAAAAAAAAAACTTTAAGAAATATATAATAAACTTTGATAAGTTTTATTGGATTCTCTACTGGTTTAGTAGGCCATAAGCAGATTGGAGGTGTACTCTTCAACAATGTCGATCCCGGGGTGATTATGCAGTCAAGTGAACTAGCAAATAATATTTAGTAATATGATAACGATAATAAAGAATTTCAAGGCAGAAAAGGAAACGCAACGTTAAATACTTTGATAATAAATTTCAAAGGAAATAAATCTTGAGATGAACATTTCTGTTAATGCTCGGCAGTTTGTAAACAGTGCTAGACTGTTATATTATCACGCGCTTCCGTTGTTGGGCCATCTTTTTGTTTGAAAAGGACACCCAATAATGCATTCGGAAACTTCTCTCGTAAGGAATCGCGAAATCAATTAAATTTAATCGATGAACGGGATATTAATCTTCAACATTTCCTTTCTTTTCACTATTTACTGTCTACTAGCGGGGGGCGGGGGCGGGTACCCTGCGTTGCCCGAGTGTTTGGAGGTGTGTGTGTGTATGGTCGGGCGGGGGTTGGGGTGTTAATGAAAACCTAAGAATAAGCGAAGTAAAAAAAGAAAACAAAAACGAACGTTAAAACTTATCTGAAAAATAAAGCGGGGGGTACCCGGGCGGTGGGGTGTGAGGTGGTGGTAATCAAAACAAAAATCACAAAAAAGACTAACGTAAGGCAAACGAATAATGTTAAATGTAAAAATCTGAAAAACAAAAACAAAAAAGAAAACAGAAAAACGAACGTTAAAACTTTTTGAAAAATAACCTCCCCCCTCAAAAAAAAAAAAAAAAAAACACGTGAAAAATGGCTTAAATAAGCCTGTTTCAATATTAAAATTTAAAAAAATCGGTGTCTACCCGGGTGTTTTTGGGTGTGTGTGGTCGATCGGGGGTGGGGGTGTTAATGAAAACCTAAGAATAAGCGAAGTAAAAAAAAAAAAAACAGAAAAACGAACGTTACGTAAAAAATGGCTTAAATAACGTTAAATTAAGGTACTTTTTGTTTCTCTTCTCTCGTGGCCGAGATGGTTAGGTCCCAGGGATTTTTTTTTCCATTTCGTTTCCACCTCCACGTCAAAAGTTCGGGTTTCAAGCCTACTTTCCTACTAAAACTTTTTTTTCTTTTAGACCTCCAAACACCCGGCCAGGTTTTTTTTTTAAAACAGGGTTGTTTTGATCACCCCTCCCCCAACACACACCTACAAACACCCGGGCCACGCCGGGTACCCCAGCTAGTCGTTTAATAAAGAGAAGATCGCCATCTTTGATTCTTTTCTATTTTCTTATTTCCGATTCGTTTTCTTCGTTGTTTAGATTTTAGCATATTTTTTCTTTGTATTTCTTTTTTTTCCTCTGTTTCTTTTTCGTCTCCATATCAATTCCTCTCCATTTTCCATGTGTTTCTTTTTTTTCCTATGTTTCTTATTCGTCTCCATACCAATTCCTCTCCATTTTCCATGTTTTTTTACCTCTGTTTCTTATTCGTCTCCATATCAATTCATTTCCATTTTCCTTGTGTTTCTTTTTTCCCTCTGTTTCTTATTCGTCTCCATATCAATTCCTCTCCATTTTCCATGTGTTTCTTTTTTCCTCTGTTTCTTATTTGTCTCCATACCAATTCCTCTCCATTTTCCATGCGTTTCTTTTTTTCCCCCTGTTTCTTATTTGTCTCCATATCAATTCATCTTCATTTTCCACGTGTTTCTTTTTTTCCCTCTGTTTCTTATTCCTCTCGATATCAATTCCTCTCCATTTTCCATGTGTTTCTTTTTTCCCTCTATTTCTTATTCCTCTCGATATCAATTCCTCTCCATTTTCCATGTGTTTCTTTTTTCCCTCTATTTCTTATTCCTCTCCATATCAATTCCTCTCCATTTTCCATGTGTTTCTTTTTTCCCTCTGTTTCTTATTCTTCTCCATATCAATTTCTCTCCATTTCCCCCCCTTTTTTTTTCTTATTTTATTATCATTTCTTTAATGTAATTTGATGCAAGATTTTTGATACACTTACAGGGTATGATTAAAGTAAATTGGAAGGTTCTATTTTTAGACATTTGCATAAGGAAATGACTAATCAACAGAGCCAGGTTCTGCTAGCAACCAATCAGAAACCGGAATCACTCCATAAAAATAATTGATCTGTTAGAATTTCCGCGCAACATTTTTCGTGTTCATGCGAAAAAGATCTTTGCTCTTCGTCTGCAAATTTTTAAAGGTCAAGGCTTATACAGATACTTTCATCTCAGGACTTCTACTAATAAGCTACCTATCGGAAACTCTTTTATGATAAAACATGGCTTTCAATCTAAAACAATTATTCTTCAAATTTCTTGACTTCCTGAATGTCCATTCTTCAAGACTCAGCATTTTGTGTTTGTTCCGGCAGCTTACAAAAACACACGATGTTGAGTCTTCTATGATTTTTTTTCTTGCAGCATTATATTGTCGTGAATTTCTTCCTATATAAGTAAGACATTTTAATTTTTTTCTGAAGAGTATATGCACTGAAAGGGGGCAGCATTACCATAATAACAACCGTGTGTTTCTGCATTACAAAACGGGTCTGTAAAACATGTAACGAAACTTTAACATGCTGGAGAGCTGTTTTGCATGAAAAATAAATATTTATATCTTGAAATTTAATATAGTGTTATGCTTTTCTACACGCTCTGTTGTTTGATTAAACATATATTGGCCTTCTATACAAAAAGGATTGGTATACACAAAGAGTGAAATATAATTGAAAACACATTTTACCAACACACACACACACACACACACACACACACACACACACACACACACATATATATATATTTTTTATTAATATTATTGGAATCTTTTCCTTTTTTTCTTGTACACATTTTGTGAATTATTCCATTGATTTCTGCCTTTGGATTATTATGGATTATCTTCTTCCAATTACGGGATCTCCTTGGATTTTACTTGTGCATATAGAAATTCTTTTAACTTTCTTGAAGCTATACATTTGGCTTTTACGTCACTGGATTTTTATCTTCCACCAGACTATCCATTCATGTGTAATCACCTTTTTCTTCACCATATTCCCTCTGCTTCACTTTTTTTGTTTTCAAGTAAGATCTTTGACTTACTTGTTGTTTCATCAAATACTTCTGAATGCAAAATCCGATCCCGCATTTTGCTAATTCCTACCCTCTGATGAGAAGGAAAGTATTTCTTCGAAACTCCGTGGATTAAGGACTAGCCACTTATCTAGTGTTTCCTTTTCAGAATAAATATGTTTTTAACTCATTTCAAAGTGTTTTTTAACATATTTTATCAACTGTTTGCTCATATATATATATATATATATATATATATATATATATAAGTGTTGGGACGATTAATCAGAAAAATTAGAAACTTTATAAATATCAGAATTTTGTGCCTATTTTCGATGTAAAAACTGAGTTATCTTTTTTTGTTTAACCTGGTTTAAACTAAAAAAAATCTTCTACTACTGGTAGTAATAATAAAATAATAAATAATTATTGATTTTTAAACAACAAGTAAGACTAAAATCGATAGATCACACCTTACAAGTGAGTTTTCACGTTTGAGAAAATATATGTATATTTAACAGTGTGTTTGTTACGGTAATTGGAAAAAATAACAACTCTATATTCAAATATTTAAATATTTATCAAGAATCGGAATCGGTAATTGTATCGGAACTGGGAATGCAGTATTAATCGGTATTTGTATCGGAATCGGGGAAAAAGATGCTAATCGTCCCATCAATAATATATATATATATATATATATATATATATATATATATATATATATAGATATATATATATATATACAAGTATATATATATATAATTTACTCACATAAAATTAATATACGAAAGTATAGATTTATGCGTAAACCTCAAATATGTACTTCAAAAGTGCTCAATACGTAGGTAGAGCTAGTTAGTAATTTATAATATATATATATATATATATATATATATATCGCGATTAAGCTACACTGAATATTCCGCGTTTCATCCACTCTAGAATTCTTCAGGCTTATGCGCGAATTCTGTGGTTGTTTATCGTTTTTATATCCTCCTCTTCTATTAAGATTTTAGTTAGCCAATCAGCTTTCTAGTATCCACCGCGCCCTTCCTATCAGCCAATGGGCATGCATTTATCGGACAAAGGATCTGTTTTAAAACTAGCTTAGTGTTTGTTTTTTTTTTTTTAGATCATTCGGACTACCGTTCACATCTTTACTGCTATTATCATAGCGTTTCAACCGAACTTCTTCAGACGAAAAAAACAAAACAAAAAAAAACACACTAAGCTAGTTCTAAAACAGATCCTTTGTCCGATAAATGCATGCCCATTGGCTAATAGGAAGGGCGCGATGGATACTAGAAAACTGATTGGCTAACTAAAATCTCAATAGAAGAGGAGCATATAAAAACGATAAACAACCACAGAATTCGCGCATAAGCCTGAAGAGTCCTAGAGCGGATGAAACACGGAATATTCAGTGTAGCTTAATCGCCATATATATTTTATAAATTACTATATATATATATATATATATATATATATATATATATATATATATATATATATATGCATCTCTATGTGTATTTTTGTCCATGTTTGTATTTTATATATATATATATATATATATATATATATATATGTATATATATGTGTGTGTGCTTGTCAAATGTATCGGATGTCTCTTAGCAGCATACTTCCGCTTCGCTCCATTGGTCGCACATTGCCTTTCTGCCATTTTTGTATCAGATAAATGAACGCTCTCCGACAAAATGGCCGGCTTTCTGCGCTGTCGACTTTCTATTCAACCGACCGGACTGATGAGTAAAGACAAATTATCTCTATGAATACTTCGGAATATCTTTAGAACACAGGAGAGCCAGAGACAAACTACACGTGAAAGACGATTTCCTTCTGACTGAGTGCTGTGAATAAATGGGCTAACAATAATAATAGCGATCAAATTGAGATGAGTCAGAAGCAGGCTTCGTTCTTAAGATCAGTATAATTCATGTAAAGTGGAGACTGATACATCGATTATACTAATCTATTATCTCTCTAATATATATCTTGTATAGCTTCTTTCTAATCTAACTATATTTTGTTTGTGTATTTATGAAGTGAGGATTGATATTTTTTATTATTTAGATTATTCGGACTACCGTTCACATCTTGACTGCTGTTATCATAGCGTTTCAACCGAACTTGAAAATTTGTACGGATTTTTTTTTAACGAAACCCTTTAATTAGTCTACTTTGATAGCATGCTCTCGTTCTGTCTGCCATGACCGGGTAGAAGTATTAAGTAATTTGCAATTGTATTCTTACAATGAGGATTGGGTATCAAATCTCCAGAAGAGTATCACAGAGAACTGAAGTCAACTTAATACTTTACCCGTTACGCCATATGCGCTTGCAGGCTAACAGATTTCCGACAAGATACACAAGAAGAAGGTCGGAGATTACATCGACTGAAGCTTTGTGTAAATAATACTCAAGGTGTAAACGATAGTCTGAATAATCGAAATGATACAAACTTACTACATTTATTCTGATCTGTATTCATTATTAGCGATAAAGTGCTTTTGAATTTAAATTCGATAAGCGTATACATATCCAGATCGTCCGTTCCGTCTTTGGAGACAGAAGATAACGCCTGTAATGGTTTCTGTGCGTGTAATTGAGAAGCAACGTTTTCGCAATCTCAACTACGCATCTCATAAGTCGGCATTGCTTGAATCTAGTGTTAAGTATATTCGCGGATAACTGTAAAAAATTACGAGATAAGTGAAGAACACATGCAGCACTTAAAATTCTCAAATTGTCACTCGTTAAATATTGGGCAGTCTCAACATCGCTTTGGTGATTGCAAGAATGAGGAGTGGGTGGACTACGTTCATGGAATTTCTGCCATTACTAACCACTCAAGCCTTACCACTGTTGAATAAAGTTAGAGTTTATCAGAAATCTGTACACAGTGTTTTACTCTGTCGGATATATACTTGAGAGTCAAAAGAATGAAACGAATATTCTACTGTCACAGCCCTAATAATTACGTAGCATCTTTATAACAAATTGAACACATACCTAATAGACTCTCCCATTGGTTTGCAGTGATAACACTCTACGAATTAATAATACTAGCACCTGCTCCCCCCTCTCTGCCAATGGTATCACTATGGTAACAAAACTGGCTAGTGACCATTCGTTTTGTTACTTTGGTGATAAAAGTAAAGCGCAGAGTGGAGCAAATGTGATTGGCAAGGGAAGCGTTTTTATTACTAAGGAATCGCTACTAATCAAGACTTAAAAGCCACTCAAAGATAAGGGATAATGAATATAAGGGAGACGGTAAAACAAACCATGATAATCAGTAATGGTGAAATCTATTAGGTATGTGATGATGTATGGAATTGAAACCTGGCCAGTGAGGTTTGAGGACATGCGTTGCATAGAGTGAAACGATATTAGAATGATATGATAGATGTATAATATACATATTAACGGTAGGCTTAGATCTGATGATCTCAGAGAAAGATTAACGCAGTTTTGTTACCATAGCGATACCATTGGCAGAGAGAGGGGAGCAGGTTCTAGTGTGATTGTAAGAATTAGGAGCGGATTTGGTAAGTTCAGAGAACGTCTGCCATTATTAATTAGTAGGGTGTTATCACTGTCAGCCAACGGGAGAGTCTATTAGGTATGTGTACACTTTGTTATAAAGGCGCGAAGTAATTATTATGACTGTGACAACAGAAAATTCTTTTCATTCTTTTGACTCAAGTATATATTCGACACAGTAAAACACAGTCAATCAACCGAGAACCACATCAGTCTATATAAAAACATGTAAGATATTAACGGATACATACTCAAGAGTCAAAACAATGAAAAGAATATGCTGTTGTCACATCCCCAGTAATTATATCGGATAAGTATGTACATAGAACTAAAAAAAAACACGACAGTATCTTTTCTTGTGTTTATCACACAGCTTCCTTGTTATTTTAATTATTTGAAATTTGAAGCATTAGGAAAATAATATTAAGACTGTTTCGACAAGCACTCTCATCTTGGATATTATTGTCACAATCTTTTGCCCGGTGTAATCCCTGACCTTCTCTAGGTACAACTTGTTGAAGTCGGGAATTTTTCATATCAAATTCGGAATCTTTAAGGAATATTGAACTCGACTTTTTAGCCAATCAGCGACGAGTAACTTGTTTGTCCTATCAGTTATGACCGGGTAATATCGTTTACTATTTATTTTACCTTTATCATAGATATCAACTGTAGAGGGCAATTAACGTTTTATCCCCAATTGTCAATAGCAATATTTGGCGAAACGGATATAATTTTTAATCAGTTATGAAAAATTATAATTAGTAATCAGTTGTGAAAAATTATAATTAGTAATCAGTTATGAAAAATTATAATTAGTAATCAGTTGTGAAAAATTATAATTTTTAATCAGTTATGAAAAATTATAATTAGTAATCAGTTATGAAAAATTATAATTAGTAATCAGTTATGAAAAATTATAATTAGTAATCAGTTATGAAAAATTATAATTAGTAATCAGTTGTGAAAAATTATAATTAGTAATCAGTTATGAAAAATTATAATTAGTAATCAGTTATGAAAAATTATAATTAGTAATCAGTTATGAAAAATTATAATTAGTAATCAGTTGTGAAAAAATCTACTGAAGGATGAAATGTGAAAATTTTGAATTGGTTGACTTGCCGAGGGTAGGTCGGTGGGGAAGTAAGGAGTGCTGGTAGCTGTGACCAACACGACCGGTGGTCCGTTAATCAAAGAACCTGAGTGCATGTTCCTTTCAAGTTAAATAGACATTCCAGTCACGCGTGAATCTCGTTGGCTGAGAGTTGGAATAGATAAAAAGGGGTGGCCGTTCAACTGTTGTTGTAGTAGTTGTTGCTGTCTTTTAGATAAGTTACACTTCGACCATCGTTACCCATTTGTTACTTTTACAAGGAAAGACTGCTTGTAAGCAACGTCGACATTTCGTTGCAAGACTTAAACCGTCTTTTCTTCCCCACCCCCTACTCGTCGGTATGCTAATTCCGACAGAAAATCAAACACTAATTACAAGCGATATTAACTAAAAATAAATAAACGATACAACTTTTAGCTTGTCATAGGGAATGAAACGAATATACACTGGTGATTAAATAAACGGTTTCAATTCAGAATTACGCATACATTTCCAAGTCTGACGTAAACATTGTCGAGTTCGAAAACATGCACCTGAAATTTGAAGGTTACATCGACCGAACCATTGTAAGAATAGCATCAAAGAATCTTAATAATGCACAGTTATGAATACAGCTTAGATGTGGAACACGTTAACAGAACTAATCGTGTTGAAGTGTTGCTTAAATGAGCATATTCCAAAATAAGAAAACTTATGCCACGCACTTGTTAATATGTTAACATACTTGTTAATATGTTAACGCACTTGTTAATATGTTAACGTACTTGTTAATATGTTAACGTACTTGTTAATATGTTAACGCACTTGTTAATATGTTACCGTACTTGTTAATATGTTAACGTACTTGTTAATATGTTAACGCACTTGTTAATACGAAATAGATGAAATGCTGCAGCGAACATAAAATATGAAGAATTGTATATTTTTGTCTTCGAAGTAAGCAATGCAAAGTTGAAATTAAGTTGTCTTACTTTACTTTTTAGCGGAAAATTAATTAGAAAATGCTCTTTCGTATAAGCGTATTTCATTTAAATTTTTTCGTAACTTTTAGGAACCAAAACAAGGCAGATACATCTCTACAATTCTATATCTTTACTATTATATAAAAGGAACTTTGTGTGTGTGTGTGTGTGTGTGTGTTCGTTCCTTATGGACTCGAAAAAAGTTGGACCGATTTTTATGAAATTTCATACGAAAGTACTTTACGTGCCTAGAAGTGTTCTTATATAGGTTTTGTATCGGAATGTCTTTGATAAATATCGATGATTGTAAACATCCGATGAAAGAAGGAACATACTTGTGGGACATCGGCTTGGGTTATAGCTAGTTGGATGACCACATCCCTTGTTCGGTATGAAGTAAGTTCATTCCACTGTCGGATCTATGCCGGGAGTTACTTGATCGGTGTAAGTTAATAGGCATTCTTGTGTGCGTGACATGTGTTCGCGCAGTTGGTATCGTACACGACTAGCATGCAAGCGGTTCGCGCTTCAACTCCCGAGTGTGGATGTGTCTAACTGATGACCCCAAATGAGGGCGAAACTCGAGTCTTGGACTTCCGGTTTGTTGGTTTTCTTGGCTGTTGTGACAGCGCTCCTGTCATATCAAAGAACCTACTGTTGATAATATATGCCGGGGCTTTCTTGCGACGATTTCTGGCTGTGGATATATGTATATATATATATATATATATATATATATATATATATATATATATATATATATATATATATATATATAATAAATATTTATCTATATTTAGCTTAGTTTATACAATATAACGTCCTGTATAGAAATAGTAATATTCTTGTTCACCTTTTGTCCGAAATAAAATTTATAATTAATTCATGTGTGCCAGCATGAATCTCCTGACTAAAACATTATTAAAAACATCGCTGAATGACCCTACTGATCTGCCCTGTGTAACACACCACTATATAGTAAAACGAAAAAGAAAAGAAAATATTACTATTTCGGAAGAAGGTGTTATATCATCGAAACTATGTTAATTTTTAATAAACAATATTTATTTACGCAGATATATGTGTAAATGTATATGTGTGGATAGGTGTGTATGTCTTTGTGTGTATATTTGTTAGTATCGACGTTGTTTTGGATTCTAAACCTCACAATCATATTCAGATTATAAAACGATTATACTGAAGGACAATTTCTAATTTATTTAAGTCGTCGGCGCCAACTTCTCAATTAGAACTTAAAAAATATTGAAGAACCCTACGGATAATTCTAGCTACATTGTGATGTAATATCCTCTCTTATGAAGTTACGTAAGGACCCCTGAGCTTCGAAAACTTGGCTCGTGGCGTCCGGTACTTCTGGAGGCCGTCACATGAAATCTGGTATGCTGAAAACGAATAACAAAACGCATGCAGGCAAGAAGGACAACAGGGGCTTGAATTCTATTCTACTTCACAAAATATATTACAGATTTTTTTACAAATATATGGTTCAGTTCTTAATAAGTTTCTAAAGTCTCAAGTCTCTTTTAGGAGGCAACATGCAGACGGGTCGGAGGAGTGGTCACATCTCAGGGAGGGTTTTGTTACTTCGAATTCCGCGCACAAACTCCAGCTAGAAACTGAGGACTCTCTCAAAACTGACTAATTTCGCGCGGCACGAGCATTAAATATAAGTGTGAGTGTTTGGGGGTGGAAAGTTTCTTCAGTCAATCAAGTCACGCCACGCACTTACGGAAGAACCCAGATTGCGGATGTGCAGTCCAGCCATGTAACAAGCTTGCAATCTGAGTATCAAAGGCAATCACGTTACAGTAAGATGATAAACGAAAAAGTAATGAAGAAAGGTAGAAAATATAACTATTCCTGCAAAATTAGAGATCAATATGATATCTTGCATAATCAACATTATGATATCTTGCATAATAAACAATATGATATCTTGACTAATAAACAATATGATATCTTGAATAATGAACAGTCTGATATATTGAATAATAAACAATATGATATCTTGAATAATCAAAAATATGATATCTTGAATAAAAAACAATATGATATCTTGCACAATCAACATTATTATATATTGAACAATAAACAATATAATATCTTGAATAATAAACAATATGATATCTTGAATAATAAACAGTATGATATCTTGAATAATAAACAATATAGTATCTTGAATATCAAACAATATAAAATCTTGAATAATAAAAAATATGATATTTTGACTAATAAACAATATGATATCTTGAATAATAATCAATATGATATCTTGAATAATAAACAATATGATATCTTGAATAATAAACAATATGATATCTTGAATAATAAACAATATGATATCTTGAATAATAAACAATATGATATCTTGAATATCAAACAATATGAAATCTTGACAAATAAAACATATGATATCTTGAATAATAAACAATATGATATCTTGCATAATAAACATTATGATATCTTGAACAATAAACAATAAGATATCTTGACAACTAAAAATATGATATCTTGAATAATAAACAATATGATATCTTGAATGATGAACATTATGATATCTTGAACAATAAACAATATGATATCTTGAATAATAAACAATATGATATCTTGAATAATAAACAATATGAAATCTTGATAAATAAACAATATGATATCTTGAATAATAAACAATATGATATCTTGAACATTAAAAAATATGATATCTTGACAAATAAACAATATTATATCTTGCATAATACACATTATGATATCTTGGACAATAAACAATATGATATCTTGAGTAATAAACTATATAATATTTTGAATAATAAAAATATGATATCTTGAATAATAAACAATATGATATGTTAAATAATAAAAATATAATATCTTGAATAATAAACAATATTAATTCTTGTATTATACAACATTATGATATCTTGAACAATAAACAATATGATATCTTGAATAATAAACAATATGATATGTTAAATAATAAACAATATGATATCTTGAATAATAAACAATATGTTATCTTGCATAATCAACATTATGATGTCTTGATCAATAAACAATATGGTATCTTAAATAATAAACAATATGATATCTTGACTAATAAACAATATGATATCTTGCATAATCAACATTATAATATCTGGAACAATAAAGACCATGATACCTTGAATAATAAACAATATGATATCTTGCATAATCATCATTACCATATCTTGAACAATAAACAATATTCTATCTGTAATAATAAACAATATGAAATCTTGAATAATAAACAATATGATATCTTGACTAATAAACAATATGATATCGTGACTAATAAACATTATAATATCTTGAACAATAAACAATATGATATTTTGAAAATAGACAATATGATATCTTGAATAAGAAACAATATGACATCTTGAATAATAAAACATATGGTATCTTTAATAATAAACAATATGATATATTCAATAATAAACAATATAATATCTTGAATAATAAACAATATGAAATCTTAAATAATAAACAATATGACATCTTTAAAATTAAACAATATGATATCTTGAAACATAAACAAAATGAAATCTTGAAAAATAAACATTATGATACCTTCAATAATAAACAATTTTATCGTGAAAAATAAAAAAAATATTAAATCTTGAATAATAAACAATATGATATCTTGAATAATAAACACTATGAAATATTTTATAATAAACAATATAATATATTGACTAATAAACAATATAATATCTTAAATAATAAACTATATGATATCTTAAATAATAAACAATATAATATCTTGAATAATAAACAATATGAAATCTTTAACAATAAACAATATGATATCTTGAATAATAAAGCATATAAAATCTTGAATAATAAACAATATGATATCTTGAATAATAAACAATATGAAATATTTAATAATAAACAATATGATATCTTGAATAATAAACAATATGATATCTTGAATAATAAACAATATAATATCTGGAATAATGAACAATATGAAATCTTGACGAATAAACAATGTGATATCTTGAAAAATAGCCAATATAAAATCTTGAATAATAAACAATATGACATCTTGATTAATAAACAATATGACATCTTGAATAATAAAAAATATAATATCTTGAATAATAAACAATATGAAATCTTGACTAATACACAATATAATATCTTGACCAATAAACAATATGAAATCTTGGATAATAAACAATATAATATCTTGAATAATAAACAATATAATATCTTGAATAATAAACAATATAATATCTTGAATAATAAACAAAATGAGTTCTTGACTAATAAAAAATATAATATATTGACCAATAAACAATATGAAATCTTAACTAATAAACAATATGAAATCTTGAAAAATGGACAATATGAAATATTGAATAATAAACAATATAATATCTTGATTAATAAACAATATAACATCTTGAATAATAAACAATATGAAATCTTGACTAATAAGCAATACAATATCTTGACTAATACACAATATGACATCTTGAATAATAAACAATATGAAATCTTTAATAATAAAAAATATAATATCTTGACAAATAAAAAAAAGAAATCTTGAATAATAAACAATATAATATCTTGAATAATAAACAATATGAAATCTTGAACAATAAACAATATGAAATCTTGAATAGAAACCCATATGAAATCTTGAATAATAAACAATATAATATCTTGACTAATAAACAATATAAAATCTTGAATAATATACGATATGAAATATTGAATAATAAACAATATGATATCTTGAATAATAACCAATATGATATCTTGAATAATGAACAATATGATATCTTGGATAATAAACAATATGATTTCTTGAATAATAAATTATATGAAATCTTGAATAATAAACAATATGAAATGTTGAATAATAAACAATATGAAATCTTGAATAATAAACAATATGAAATGTTGAATAATAAACAATATGAAAAGTTGAATAATAAACAATATGAAATGTTGAATAATAAACAATATGAAATCTTGAATAATAAACAATATGAAATGTTGAATAATAAACAATATGAAATCTTGAATAATAAACAATATGAAATGTTGAATAATAAACAATATGAAATCTTGAATAATAAACAATATGAAATGTTGAATAATAAACAATATGAAATCTTGAATAATAAACAATATGAAATGTTGAATAATAAACAATATGAAATCTTGAATAATAAACAATATGAAATGTTGAATAATAAACAATATGAAATCTTGAATAATAAACAATATGAAATGTTGAATAATAAACAATATGAAATCTTGAATAATAAACAATATGAAATGTTGAATAATAAACAATATGAAATCTTGAATAATAAACAATATGAAATGTTGAATAATAAACAATATGAAATCTTGAATAATAAACAATATGAAATGTTGAATAATAAACAATATGAAATCTTGAATAATAAACAATATGAAATGTTGAATAATAAACAATATGAAATCTTGAATAATAAACAATATGATATCTTTGATAATAAACAACATGATATCTTGAATAATAAAAAATATGATATCTTGAAAAATAAACAATATGAAATTTTGAATAATAAACAATGTCATATATTGAATGATGCACAATATAATATCTTGAATAAAAAACAATATGATATCTTGAATAATAAGTAATATGATATCCTGAATAATTAACATTATGATATCCTGAACAATTAACAATAAAATGTCTTGAAAATTAAACAATATCATATCTTGACAAATATATAATATGATATCTTGAATAATAAACAATATCATAACTTGAATATTATACAATATGATACCTTAAATAATAAATATTCTGATATCTTGAACAATTACAAATATGATATCTTGAATAATGAACAATATGATATTTTGAATAAAATAAAATATAATATCTTGACATTAATCAATACTATATCTTGAATAATGACGAGTATGATATCTATATTTATAAACAATATGATATCTGAAATAAACAATATGATATCTTGAATAATAAACAGAATGATATCTTCAAGAATAAATAATACAATATATTGACTAACAAACAATATGATATCCTGAATAATATACAATAGGATATCTTTAACAATATACAATATGATATCTTGAATAATACACGATATAATATCTTACATAATATACAATATCATATACTGAATAACAAACAATACAATAACTTAAAAAAACAACAAAATGAACACTTCATAATTAAAAAACACAATGTCTAGAACAATAATAAATATGAAATCTTGAACAATAAACAATATAATATCTTGAATAATATAGAAATGATATCTTTAAAAAAAAAGAATATTATATCTTGAACAAAACAATTTTGTCTTAATTTAATGTTGAAATCATTAAAAATCGGCCAAAAATACATAAGAAATACATCATGACACTAGTATTCCTTAGTTAAAGTGATGAAAAGCAGCTAAACATGAAGCCCATAAAATAGGCAAAACCTGTGAGGTCCGCGTACATGAGAAATGTCGATTTTTGCAATGTGCTAATTTTGTCTTAATTTAATGTTGAAATCATTAAAAATCGGCCAAAAATACATAAGAAATACATCATGACACTAGTATTCCTTAGTAAAAGTGATGATAAGCAGCTAAACATGCAGCCCATAAAATAGGCAAAACCTGTGAGGTCCGCGTACATGAGAAAAGTCGATTTTTGCAATGTGCTAATTTTGTCTTTATTTAATGTTGAAATCATTAAAAATCGCCCAACAATACATATAAAAAAAATCAATACAAAAGTATTCCTTAGTTAAAGTGATGAAAAGCAGCTAAACATGAAGCCCATAAAATAGGCAAAACCTGTGAGGTCCGCATACATGAGAAATTTCGATTTTATCAATGTGATAATTTTGTCTTAATTTAATGTTGAAATCATTAAAAATCGGCCAAAAATACATAAGAAATACATCATGACACTATTATTCCTTAGTTAAAGTGATGAAAAGCAGCTAAACATGAAGCCCATAAAACTGGCAAAACCTGTGAGGTCCGCGTACTTGAGAAATGTCGATTTTTGCAATGTGCTAATTTTGTCTTAATTTAATGTTGAAATCATTAAAAATCGGCCAAAAATACATAAGAAATACATCATGACACTAGTATTCCTTAGTAAAAGTGATGATAAGCAGCTAAACATCAAACCCATAAAATAGGCAAAACCTGTGAGGTCCGCGTACATGAGAAATGTCGATTTTTGCAATGTGCTAATTTTGTCTTAATTTAATGTTGAAATCATTAAAAATCGGCCAAAAATACATAAGAAATACATCATGACACTAGTATTCTGTAGTAAAAGTGATGAAAAGCAGCTAAACATGAAGCCCATAAAATAGGCAAACCGGTGAGGTCCGCGTACATGAGAAATGTCGATTTTTGCAATGTGCTAATTTTGTCTTAATTTAATGTTGAAATCATAAAAAATCGGCCAAAAATACCTAAGAAATACATCATGACACTAGTATTCCTTAGTAAAAGTGATGAAAAGCAGCTAAACCTGAAGCCCATAAAATAGGCACAACCTGTGAGGTCCGCGTACATGAGAAATGTCGATTTTTGCAATGTGCTAATTTTGTCTTAATTTAATGTTGAAATCATTAAAAATCGGCCAAAAATACATAAGAAATACATCATGACACTAGTATTCCTTAGTAAAAGTGATGATAAGCAGCTAAACATGAAGCCCATAAAATAGGCAAAACCTGTGAGGTCCGCGTACATGAGAAATGTCGATTTTTGCAATGTGCTAATTTTGTCTTAATTTAATGTTGAAATCATTAAAAATCGGCCAAAAATACATAAGAAATACATCATGACACTAGTATTCTGTAGTAAAAGTGATGAAAAGCAGCTAAACATGAAGCCCATAAAATAGGCAAAACCTGTGAGGTCCGCGTACATGAGAAATGTCGATTTTTGCAATTTGCTAATTTTGTCTTAATTTAATGTTGAAATCATTAAAAATCGGCCAAAAATACATAAGAAATACATCATGACACTAGTATTCCTTAGTAAAAGTGATGATAAGCAGCTAAACCTGAAGCCCATAAAATAGGCAAAACCTGTGAGGTCCGCGTACATGAGAAATGTCGATTTTTGCAATGTGCTAATTTTGTCTTAATTTAATGTTGAAATCATTAAAAATCGGCCAAACATACATAAGAAATACATCATGACACTAGTATTCCTTAGTAAAAGTGATGATAAGCAGCTAAACATGAAGCCCATCAAATAGGCAAAACCTGTGAGGTCCGCGTACATGAGAAATGTCGATTTTTGCAATGTGCTAATTTTGTCTTAATTTAATGTTGAAATCATTAAAAATCGGCCAAAAATACATAAGAAATACATCATGAAACTAGTATTCTGTAGTAAAAGTGATGAAAAGCAGCTAAACATGAAGCCCATAAAATAGGCAAAACCTGTGAGGTCCGCGTACATGAGAAATGTCGATTTTTGCAATGTGCTAATTTTGTCTTAATTTAATGTTGAAATCATTAAAAATCGGCCAAAAATACATAAGAAATACATCATGACACTAGTATTCCTTAGTAAAAGTGATGAAAAGCAGCTAAACCTGAAGCCCATAAAATAGGCACAACCTGTGAGGTCCGCGTACATGAGAAATGTCGATTTTTGCAATGTGCTAATTTTGTCTTAATTTAATGTTGAAATCATTAAAAATCGGCCAAAAATATATAAGAAATACATCATGACACTAGTATTCCTTAGTAAAAGTGATGAAAAGCAGCTAAACATGAAGCCCATAAAATAGGCACAACCTGTGAGGTCCGCGTACATGAGAAATGTCGATTTTTGCAATTTGCTAATTTTGTCTTAATTTAATGTTGAAATCATTTAAAATCGGCCAAAAATACATAAGAAATACATCATGACACTAGTATTCCTTAGTAAAAGTGATGAAAAGCAGCTAAACATGAAGCCCATAAAATAGGCAAAACCTGTAAGGTCCGTGTACATGAGAAATGTCGATTTTTGCAATGTGCTAATTTTGTCTTTATTTAATGTTGAAATCATTAAAAATCGGCCAAAAATACATAAGAAATACATCATGACACTAGTATTCCTTAGTAAAAGTGATGAAAAGCAGGTAAACATGAAGCCCATAAAATAGGCACAACCTGTGAGGTCCGCGTACATGAGAAATGTCGATTTTTGCAATGTGCTAATTTTGTCTTAATTTAATGTTGAAATCATTAAAAATCGGCCAAACATACATAAGAAATACATCATTACACTAGTATTCCTAAGTAAAAGTGATGATAAGCAGCTAAACATGAAGCCCATAAAATAGGCAAAACCTGTGAGGTCCGCGTACATGAGAAATGTCGATTTTTGCAATGTGCTAATTTTGTCTTAATTTAATGTTGAAATCATGAAAAATCGGCCAAAAATATATAAGAAATACATCATGACACTAGTATTCCTTAGTAAAAGTGATGAAAAGCAGCTAAACATGAAGCCCATAAAATAGGCACAACCTGTGAGGTCCGCGTACATGAGAAATGTCGATTTTTGCAATGTGCTAATTTTGTCTTTATTTAATGTTGAAATCATTAAAAATCGGCCAAAAATACATAAGAAATACATCATGACACTAGTATTCCTTAGTAAAAGTGATGAAAAGCAGGTAAACATGAAGCCCATAAAATAGGCACAACCTGTGAGGTCCGCGTACATGAGAAATGTCGATTTTTGCAATGTGCTAATTTTGTCTTAATTTAATGTTGAAATCATTAAAAATCGGCCAAAAATACATAAGAAATACATCATGACACTAGTATTCCTTAGTAAAAGTGATGAAAAGCAGCTAAACATGAAGCCCATAAAATAGGCAAAACCTGTGAGGTCCGCGTACATGAGAAATGTCGATTTTTGCAATTTGCTAATTTTGTCTTAATTTAATGTTGAAATCATTAAAAATCGGCCAAAAATACATAAGAAATACATCATGACACAAGTATTCCTTAGTAAAAGTGATGATAAGCAGCTGAACATGAAGCCCATAAAATAGGCAAAACCTGTGAGGTCCGCGTACATGAGAAATGTCGATTTTTGCAATGTGCTAATTTTGTCTTAATTTAATGTTGAAATCATTAAAAATCGGCCAAAAATACATAAGAAATACATCATGAAACTAGTATTCTGTAGTAAAAGTGATGAAAAGCAGCTAAACATGAAGCCCATAAAATAGGCAAAACCTGTGAGGTCCGCGTACATGAGAAATGTCGATTTTTGCAATGTGCTAATTTTGTCTTAATTTAATGTTGAAATCATTAAAAATCGGCCAAAGATACATAAGAAATACATCATGACACTAGTATTCCTTAGTAAAAGTGATGAAAAGCAGCTAAACATGAAGCCCATAAAATAGGCACAACCTGTGGGGTCCGCGTACATGAGAAATGTCGATTTTTGCAATGTGCTAATTTTGTCTTAATTTAATGTTGAAATCATTAAAAATCGGCCAAAAATATATAAGAAATACATCATGACACTAGTATTCCTTAGTAAAAGTGATGAAAAGCAGCTAAACATGAAGCCCATAAAATAGGCACAACCTGTGAGGTCCGCGTACATGAGAAATGTCGATTTTTGCAATTTGCTAATTTTGTCTTAATTTAATGTTGAAATCATTAAAAATCGGCCAAAAATACATAAGAAATACATCATGACACTAGTATTCCTTAGTAAAAGTGATGAAAAGTAGCTAAACATGAAGCCCATAAAATAGGCAAAACCTGTAAGGTCCGTGTACATGAGAAATGTCGATTTTTGCAATGTGCTAATTTTGTCTTTATTTAATGTTGAAATCATTAAAAATCGGCCAAAAATACATAAGAAATACATCATGACACTAGTATTCCTTAGTAAAAGTGATGAAAAGCAGCTAAACATGAAGCCCATAAAATAGGCACAACCTGTGAGGTCCGCGTACATGAGAAATGTCGATTTTTGCAATGTGCTAATTTTGTCTTAATTTAATGTTGAAATCATTAAAAATCGGCCAAACATACATAAGAAATACATCATGACACTAGTATTCCTTAGTAAAAGTGATGATAAGCAGCTAAACATGAAGCCCATAAAATAGGCAAAACCTGTGAGGTCCGCGTACATGAGAAATGTCGATTTTTGCAATGTGCTAATTTTGTCTTAATTTAATGTTGAAATCATTAAAAATCGGCCAAAAATACATAAGAAATACATCATGAAACTAGTATTCTGTAGTAAAAGTGATGAAAAGCAGCTTAACATGAAGCCCATAAAATAGGCAAAACCTGTGAGGTCCGCGTACATGAGAAATGTCGATTTTTGCAATGTGCTAATTTTGTCTTAATTTAATGTTGAAATCATTAAAAATCGGCCAAAAATACATAAGAAATACATCATGACACTAGTATTCCTTAGTAAAAGTGATGAAAAGCAGCTAAAACTGAAGCCCATAAAATAGGCACAACCTGTGAGGTCCGCGTACATGAGAAATGTCGATTTTTGCAATGTGCTAATTTTGTCTTAATTTAATGTTGAAATCATTAAAAATCGGCCAAAAATACATAAGAAATACATCATGACACAAGTATTCCTTAGTAAAAGTGATGATAAGCAGCTGAACATGAAGCCCATAAAATAGGCAAAACCTGTGAGGTCCGCGTACATGAGAAATGTCGATTTTTGCAATGTGCTAATTTTGTCTTTATTTAATGTTGAAATCATTAAAAATCGGCCAAAAATACATAAGAAATACATCATGACACTAGTATTCCTTAGTAAAAGTGATGAAAAGCAGGTAAACATGAAGCCCATAAAATAGGCAAAACCTGTGAGGTCCGCGTACATGAGAAATGTCGATTTTTGCAATGTGCTAATTTTGTCTTAATTTAATGTTGAAATCATTAAAAATCGGCCAAAAATACATAAGAAATACATCATGACACTAGTATTCTGTAGTAAAAGTGATGAAAAGCAGCTAAACATGAAGCCCATAAAATAGGCAAAACCTGTGAGGTCCGCGTACATGAGAAATGTCGATTTTTACAATGTGCTAATTTTGTCTTAATTTAATGTTGAAATCATTAAAAATCGGCCAAAAATACATAAGAAATACATCATGACACTAGTATTCCTTAGTAAAAGTGATGAAAAGCAGCTAAACATGAAGCCCATAAAATAGGCAAAACCTGTGAGGTCCGCGTACATGAGAAATGTCGATTTATGCAATGTGCTAATTTTGTCTTAATTTAATGTTGAAATCATTAAAAATCGGCCAAAAATACATAAGAAATACATCATGACACTAGTATTCTGTAGTAAAAGTGATGAAAAGCAGCTAAACATGAAGCCCATAAAATAGGCAAAACCTGTGAGGTCCGCGTACATGAGAAATGTCGATTTTTGCAATGTGCTTATTTTGTCCTTATTTAATGTTGAAATCATTAAAAATCTGCCAAAAATACATAAGAAATACATCATGACACTAGTATTCCTTAGTAAAAGTGATGAAAAGCAGCTAAACATAAAGCCCACAAAATAGGCAAAACCTGTGAGGTCCACGTACATGAGAAATGTCGATTTTTGCAATGTGCTTATTTTGTCTTAATTTAATGTTGAAATCATTAAAAATCGGCCAAAAATACATAAGAAATACATCATGACACTAGTATTCCTTAGTAAAAGTGATGACAAGCAGCTAAACATGAAGCCCATAAAATAGGCAAAACCTGTGAGGTCCGCGTACATGAGAAATGTCGATTTTTGCAATGTGCTTATTTTGTCTTAATTTAATGTTGAAATCATTAAAAATCGGCCAAAAATACATAAGAAATACATCATGACACTAGTATTCCTTAGTAAAAGTGATGAAAAGCAGCTAAAAATGAAGCCCATAAAATAGGCAAAACCTGTGAGGTCCGCGTACATGAGAAATGTCGATTTTTGTAATATGCTAATTTTGTCTTAATTTAATGTTGAAATCATTAAAAATCGGCCAAAAATACATAAGAAATACATCATGACACTAGTATTCCTTAGTAAAAGTTATGAAAAGCAGCTAAACATGAAGCCCATAAAATAGGCAAAACCTGTGAGGTCCGCGTACATGAGAAATGTCGATTTTTGCAATGTGCTTATTTTGTCTTAATTTAATGTTGAAATCATGAAACCTCGGCCAAAAATACATAAGAAATACATCATGACACTAGTATTCCTTAGTAAAAGTGATGAAAAGCAGCTAAACATGAAGCCCATAAAATAGGCAAAACCTGTGAGGTCCGCGTACATGAGAAATGTCGATTTTTGCAATGTGCTAATTTTGTCTTAATTTAATATTGAAATCATTAAAAATCGGCCAAAAATACATAAGAAATACATCATGACACTAGTATTCCTTAGTAAAAGTGATGAAAAGCAGCTAAACATGAAGCCCATAAAATAGGCAAAACCTGTGCGGTCCGCGTACATGAGAAATGTCGATTTTTGCTGTGTTCTTATTTTGTCTTAATTTAATGTTGAAATCATGAAAAATCGGCCAAAAATACATAAGAAATACATCATGACACTAGTATTCCTTAGTAAAAGTGATGAAAAGCAGCTAAACATGAAGCCCATAAAATAGGCAAAACCTGTGAGGTCCGCGTACATGAGAAATGTCGATTTTTGCAATGTGGTAATTTTGTCTTAATTTAATATTGAAATCATCAAAAATCGGCCAAAAATACATAAGAAATACATCATGACACTAGTATTCCTTAGTAAAAGTGATGAAAAGCAGCTAAACATGAACCCCATAAAATAGGCAAAACCTGTGAGGTCCGCGTACATGAGAAATGTCGATTTTTGCAATGTGCGAATTTTGTCTTAATTTAATGTTGAAATCATAAAAATTCGGCCAAAAATACATAAGAAATACATCATGACACTAGTATTCCTTAGTAAAATTGATGAAAAGCAGCTAAACATGAAGCCCATAAAATAGGCAAAACCTGTGAGGTCCGCGTACATGAGAAATGTCGATTTTTGCAATGTGCTAATTTTGTCTTAATTTAATGTTGAAATCATTAAAAATCGGCCAAAAATACATAAGAAATACATCATGACACTAGTATTCCTTAGTAAAAGTGATGAAAAGCAGCTAAACATGAAGCCCATAAAATAGGCAAAACCTGTGAGGTCCGCGTACATGAGAAATGTCGATTTTTGCAATGTGCTAATTTTGTCTTAATTTAATATTGAAATCATTAAAAATCGGCCAAAAATACATAAGAAATAAATCATGACACTAGTATTCCTTAGTAAAAGTGATGAAAACAGCTAAACATGAAGCCCATAAAATAGGCAAAACCTGTGAGGTCCGCGTACATGAGAAATTTCGATTTTTGCAATGTGCTTATTTTGTCTTAATTAAATGTTGAAATCATTAAAAATCGGCCAAAAATACATAAGAAATACATCATGACACTAGTATTCCTTAGTAAAAGTGATGAAAAGCAGCTAAACATGAAGCCCATAAAATAGGCAAAACCTGTGAGGTCCGCGTACATGAGAAATGTCGATTTTTGCAATGTGGTAATTTTGTCTTAATTTAATATTGAAATCATTAAAAATCGGCCAAAAATACATAAGAAATACATCATGACACTAGTATTCCTTAGTAAAAGTGATGAAAAGCAGCTAAACATGAACCCCATAAAATAGGCAAAACCTGTGAGGTCCGCGTACATGAGAAATGTCGATTTTTGCAATGTGCGAATTTTGTCTTAATTTAATGTTGAAATCATAAAAATTCGGCCAAAAATACATAAGAAATACATCATGACACTAGTATTCCTTAGTAAAAGTGATGAAAAGCAGCTAAACATGAAGCCCATAAAATAGGCAAAACCTGTGAGGTCCGCATACATGAGAAATGTCGATTTTTGCAATGTGCTAATTTTGTCTTAATTTAATGTTGAAATCATTAAAAATCGGCCAAAAATACATAAGAAATACATCATGACACTAGTATTCCTTAGTAAAAGTGATGAAAAGCAGCTAAACATGAAGCCCATAAAATAGGCAAAACCTGTGAGGTCCGCGTACATGAGAAATGTCGATTTTTGCAATGTGCTAATTTTGTCTTAATTTAATATTGAAATCATTAAAAATCGGCCAAAAATACATAAGAAATAAATCATGACACTAGTATTCCTAAGTAAAAGTGATGAAAACAGCTAAACATGAAGCCCATAAAATAGGCAAAACCTGTGAGGTCCGCGTACATGAGAAATTTCGATTTTTGCAATGTGCTTATTTTGTCTTAATTTAATGTTGAAATCATGAAAAATCGGCCAAAAATACATAAGAAATACATCATGACACTAGTATTCCTTAGTAAAAGTGATGAAAAGCAGCTAAACATGAAGCCCATAAAATAGGCAAAACCTGTGAGGTCCGCGTACATGAGAAATGTCGATTTTTGCAATGTGCTAATTTTGTCTTAATTTAATATTGAAATCATTAAAAATCGGCCAAAAATACATAAGAAATACATCATGACACTAGTATTCCTTAGTAAAAGTGATGAAAAGCAGCTAAACATGAAGCGCATAAAATAGGCAAAACCTGTGAGGTCCGCGTACATGAGAAATGTCGATTTTTGCAATGTGCGAATTTTGTCTTAATTTAATGTTGAAATCATTAAAAATCGGCCAAAAATACATAAGAAATACATCATGACACTAGTATTCCTTAGTAAAAGTGATGAAAAGCAGCTAAACATCAAACCCATAAAATAGGCAAAACCTGTGAGGTCCGCGTACATGAGAAATGTCGATTTTTGCAATGTGCTAATTTTGTCTTAATTTAATATTGAAATCATTAAAAATCGGCCAAAAATACATAAGAAATACATCATGACACTAGTATTCCTTAGTAAAAGTTATGAAAAGCAGCTAAACATGAAGCCCATAAAATAGGCAAAACCTGTGAGGTCTGCGTACATGAGAAATTTCGATTTTTGCAATGTGCTTATTTTGTCTTAATTTAATGTTGAAATCATTAAAAATCGGCCAAAAATACATAAGAAATACATCATGACACTAGTATTCCTTAGTAAAAGTGATGAAAAGCAGCTAAACATGAAGCCCATAAAATAGGCAAAACCTGTGAGGTCCGCGTACATGAGAAATGTCGATTTTTGCAATGTGCTAATTTTGTCTTAATTTAATGTTGAAATCATTAAAAATCGGCCAAAAATACATAAGAAATACATCATGACACTAGTATTCCTTAGTAAAAGTGATGAAAAGCAGCTAAACATGAAGCCCATAAAATAGGCAAAACCTGTGAGGTCCGCGTACATGAGAAATGTCGATTTTTGCAATGTGCTAATTTTGTCTTAATTTAATGTTGAAATCATTAAAAATCGGCCAAAAATACATAAGAAATACATTATGACACTAGTATTCCTTAGTAAAAGTGATGAAAAGCAGCTAAACATGAAGCCCATAAAATAGGCACAACCTGTGAGGTCCGCGTACATGAGAAATGTCGATTTTTGCAATGTGCTAATTTTGTCTTAATTTAATGTTGAAATCATTAAAAATCGGCCAAAAATACATAAGAAATACATCATGACACTAGTATTCTGTAGTAAAAGTGATGAAAAGCAGCTAAACATGAAGCCCATAAAATAGGCAAAACCTGTGAGGTCCGAGTACATGAGAAATGTCGATTTTTACAATGTGCTAATTTTGTCTTAATTTAATGTTGAAATCATTAAAAATCGGCCAAAAATACATAAGAAATACATCATGACACTAGTATTCCTTAGTAAAAGTGATGAAAAGCAGCTAAACATGAAGCCCATAAAATAGGCAAAACCTTTGAGGTCCGCGTACATGAGAAATGTCGATTTATGCAATGTGCTAATTTTGTCTTAATTTAATGTTGAAATCATTAAAAATCGGCCAAAAATACATAAGAAATACATCATGACACTAGTATTCTGTAGTAAAAGTGATGAAAAGCAGCTAAACATGAAGCCCATAAAATAGGCAAAACCTGTGAGGTCCGCGTACATGAGAAATGTCGATTTTTGCAATGTGCTTGTTTTGTCCTTATTTAATGTTGAAATCATTAAAAATCTGCCAAAAATACATAAGAAATACATCATGACACTAGTATTCCTTAGTAAAAGTTATGAAAAGCAGCTAAACATGAAGCCCATAAAATAGGCAAAACCTGTGAGGTCCGCGTACATGAGAAATGTCGATTTTTGCAATGTGCTTATTTTGTCTTAATTTAATGTTGAAATCATGAAACCTCGGCCAAAAATACATAAGAAATACATCATGACACTAGTATTCCTTAGTAAAAGTGATGAAAAGCAGCTAAACATGAAGCCCATAAAATAGGCAAAACCTGTGAGGTCCGCGTACATGAGAAATGTCGATTTTTTCAATGTGCTAATTTTGTCTTAATTTAATATTTAAATCATTAAAAATCGGCCAAAAATACATAAGAAATACATCATGACACTAGTATTCCTTAGTAAAAGTGATGAAAAGCAGCTAAACATGAAGCCCATAAAATAGGCAAAACCTGTGCGGTCCGCGTACATGAGAAATGTCGATTTTTGCTGTGTTCTTATTTTGTCTTAATTTAATGTTGAAATCATGAAAAATCGGCCAAAAATACATAAGAAATACATCATGACACTAGTATTCCTTAGTAAAAGTGATGAAAAGCAGCTAAACATGAAGCCCATAAAATAGGCAAAACCTGTGAGGTCCGCGTACATGAGAAATGTCGATTTTTGCAATGTGGTAATTTTGTCTTAATTTAATATTGAAATCATTAAAAATCGGCCAAAAATACATAAGAAATACATCATGACACTAGTATTCCTTAGTAAAAGTGATGAAAAGCAGCTAAACATGAACCCCATAAAATAGGCAAAACCTGTGAGGTCCGCGTACATGAGAAATGTCGATTTTTGCAATGTGCGAATTTTGTCTTAATTTAATGTTGAAATCATAAAAATTCGGCCAAAAATACATAAGAAATACATCATGACACTAGTATTCCTTAGTAAAATTGATGAAAAGCAGCTAAACATGAAGCCCATAAAATAGGCAAAACCTGTGAGGTCCGCGTACATGAGAAATGTCGATTTTTGCAATGTGCTAATTTTGTCTTAATTTAATGTTGAAATCATTAAAAATCGGCCAAAAATACATAAGAAATACATCATGACACTAGTATTCCTTAGTAAAAGTGATGAAAAGCAGCTAAACATGAAGCCCATAAAATAGGCAAAACCTGTGAGGTCCGCGTACATGAGAAATGTCGATTTTTGCAATGTGCTAATTTTGTCTTAATTTAATATTGAAATCATTAAAAATCGGCCAAAAATACATAAGAAATAAATCATGACACTAGTATTCCTTAGTAAAAGTGATGAAAACAGCTAAACATGAAGCCCATAAAATAGGCAAAACCTGTGAGGTCCGCGTACATGAGAAATTTCGATTTTTGCAATGTGCTTATTTTGTCTTAATTTAATGTTGAAATCATTAAAAGTCGGCCAAAAATACATAAGAAATACATCATGACACTAGTATTCCTTAGTAAAAGTGATGAAAAGCAGCTAAACATGAAGCCCATAAAATAGGCAAAACCTGTGAGGTCCGCGTACATGAGAAATGTCGATTTTTGCAATGTGGTAATTTTGTCTTAATTTAATATTGAAATCATTAAAAATCGGCCAAAAATACATAAGAAATACATCATGACACTAGTATTCCTTAGTAAAAGTGATGAAAAGCAGCTAAACATGAACCCCATAAAATAGGCAAAACCTGTGAGGTCCGCGTACATGAGAAATGTCGATTTTTGCAATGTGCGAATTTTGTCTTAATTTAATGTTGAAATCATAAAAATTCGGCCAAAAATACATAAGAAATACATCATGACACTAGTATTCCTTAGTAAAAGTGATGAAAAGCAGCTAAACATGAAGCCCATAAAATAGGCAAAACCTGTGAGGTCCGCATACATGAGAAATGTCGATTTTTGCAATGTGCTAATTTTGTCTTAATTTAATGTTGAAATCATTAAAAATCGGCCAAAAATACATAAGAAATACATCATGACACTAGTATTCCTTAGTAAAAGTGATGAAAAGCAGCTAAACATGAAGCCCATAAAATAGGCAAAACCTGTGAGGTCCGCGTACATGAGAAATGTCGATTTTTGCAATGTGCTAATTTTGTCTTAATTTAATATTGAAATCATTAAAAATCGGCCAAAAATACATAAGAAATAAATCATGACACTAGTATTCCTAAGTAAAAGTGATGAAAACAGCTAAACATGAAGCCCATAAAATAGGCAAAACCTGTGAGGTCCGCGTACATGAGAAATTTCGATTTTTGCAATGTGCTTATTTTGTCTTAATTTAATGTTGAAATCATGAAAAATCGGCCAAAAATACATAAGAAATACATCATGACACTAGTATTCCTTAGTAAAAGTGATGAAAAGCAGCTAAACATGAAGCCCATAAAATAGGCAAAACCTGTGAGGTCCGCGTACATGAGAAATGTCGATTTTTGCAATGTGCTAATTTTGTCTTAATTTAATATTGAAATCATTAAAAATCGGCCAAAAATACATAAGAAATACATCATGACACTAGTATTCCTTAGTAAAAGTGATGAAAAGCAGCTAAACATGAAGCGCATAAAATAGGCAAAACCTGTGAGGTCCGCGTACATGAGAAATGTCGATTTTTGCAATGTGCGAATTTTGTCTTAATTTAATGTTGAAATCATTAAAAATCGGCCAAAAATACATAAGAAATACATCATGACACTAGTATTCCTTAGTAAAAGTGATGAAAAGCAGCTAAACATCAAACCCATAAAATAGGCAAAACCTGTGAGGTCCGCGTACATGAGAAATGTCGATTTTTGCAATGTGCTAATTTTGTCTTAATTTAATATTGAAATCATTAAAAATCGGCCAAAAATACATAAGAAATACATCATGACACTAGTATTCCTTAGTAAAAGTTATGAAAAGCAGCTAAACATGAAGCCCATAAAATAGGCAAAACCTGTGAGGTCTGCGTACATGAGAAATTTCGATTTTTGCAATGTGCTTATTTTGTCTTAATTTAATGTTGAAATCATTAAAAATCGGCTAAAAATACATAAGAAATACATCATGACACTAGTATTCCTTAGTAAAAGTGATGAAAAGCAGCTAAACATGAAGCCCATAAAATAGGCAAAACCTGTGAGGTCCGCGTACATGAGAAATGTCGATTTTTGCAATGTGCTAATTTTGTCTTAATTTAATGTTGAAATCATTAAAAATCGGCCAAAAATACATAAGAAATACATCATGACACTAGTATTCCTTAGTAAAAGTGATGAAAAGCAGCTAAACATGAAGCCCATAAAATAGGCAAAACCTGTGAGGTCCGCGTACATGAGAAATGTCGATTTTTGCAATGTGCTAATTTTGTCTTAATTTAATGTTGAAATCATTAAAAATCGGCCAAAAATACATAAGAAATACATCATGACACTAGTATTCCTTAGTAAAAGTGATGAAAAGCAGGTAAACATGAAGCCCATAAAATAGGCACAACCTGTGAGGTCCGCGTACATGAGAAATGTCGATTTTTGCAATGTGCTAATTTTGTCTTAATTTAATGTTGAAATCATTAAAAATCGGCCAAAAATACATAAGAAATACATCATGACACTAGTATTCTGTAGTAAAAGTGATGAAAAGCAGCTAAACATGAAGCCAACAAAATAGGCAAAACCTGTGAGGTCCACGTACATGAGAAATGTCGATTTTTGCAATGTGCTTATTTTGTCTTAATTTAATGTTGAAATCATTAAAAATCGGCCAAAAATACATAAGAAATACATCATGACACTAGTATTCCTTAGTAAAAGTGATGACAAGCAGCTAAACATGAACCCCATAAAATAGGCAAAACCTGTGAGGTCCGCGTACATGAGAAATGTCGATTTTTGCAATGTGCTTATTTTGTCTTAATTTAATGTTGAAATCATTAAAAATCGGCCAGAAATACATAAGAAATACATCATGACACTAGTATTCCTTAGTAAAAGTGATGAAAAGCAGCTAAACATGAAGCCCATAAAATAGGCAAAACCTGTGAGGTCCGCGTACATGAGAAATGTCGATTTTTGTAATATGCTAATTTTGTCTTAATTTAATGTTGAAATCATTAAAAATCGGCCAAAAATACATAAGAAATACATCATGACACTAGTATTCCTTAGTAAAAGTTATGAAAAGCAGCTAAACATGAAGCCCATAAAATAGGCAAAACCTGTGAGGTCCGCGTACATGAGAAATGTCGATTTTTGCAATGCGCTTATTTTGTCTTAATTTAATGTTGAAATCATGAAAAATCGGCCAAAAATACATAAGAAATACATCATGACACTAGTATTCCTTAGTAAAAGTGATGAAAAGCAGCTAAACATGAAGCCCATAAAATAGGCAAAACCTGTGAGGTCCGCGTACATGAGAAATGTCGATTTTTGCAATGTGCGAATTTGGTCTTAATTTAATGTTGAAATCATCAAAAATAGGCCAAAAATACATAAGAAATACATCATGACACTAGTATTCCTTAGTACAAGTGATGAAAAGCAGCTAAACATGAAGCCCATAAAATAGGCAAAACCTGTGAGGTCCGCGTACATGAGAAATGTCGATTTTTGCAATGTGCTAATTTTGTCTTAATTTAATGTTGAAATCATTAAAAATTGGCCAAAAAATACATAAAAAATACATCATGACACTAGTATTCCTTAGTAAAAGTGATGAAAAGCAGCTAAACATGAAGCCCATAAAATAGGCAAAACCTGTGAGGTCCGCGTACATGAGAAATGTCGATTTTTGCAATGTGCTAATTTTGTCTTAATTTAATATTGAAATCATTAAAAATCGGCCAAAAATACATAAGAAATACATCATGACATTAGTATTCCTTAGTAAAAGTTATGAAAAGCAGCTAAACATGAAGCCCATAAAATAGGCAAAACCTGTGAGGTCCGCGTACATGAGAAATGTCGATTTTTGCAATGTGCTTATTTTGTCTTAATTTAATGTTGAAATCATGAAACCTCGGCCAAAAATACATAAGAAACACATCATGACACTAGTATTCCTTAGTAAAAGTGATGAAAAGCAGCTAAACATGAAGCCCATAAAATAGGCAAAACCTGTGAGGTCCGCGTACATGAGAAATGTCGATTTTTGCAATGTGCTAATTTTGTCTTAATTTTATATTGAAATCATTAAAAATCGGCCAAAAATACATAAGAAATACATCATGACACTAGTATTCCTTAGTAAAAGTTATGAAAAGCAGCTAAACATGAAGCCCATAAAATAGGCAAAACCTGTGCGGTCCGCGTACATGAGAAATGTCGATTTTTGCAATGTGCTTATTTTGTCTTAATTTAATGTTGAAATCATGAAAAATCGGCCAAAAATACATAAGAAATACATCATGACACTAGTATTCCTTAGTAAAAGTGATGAAAAGCAGCTAAACATGAAGCCCATAAAATAGGCAAAACCTGTGAGGTCCGCGTACATGAGAAATGTCGATTTTTGCAATGTGCGAATTTTGTCTTAATTTAATGTTGAAATCATTAAAAATCGGCCAAAAATACATAAGAAATACATCATGACACTAGTATTCCTTAGTAAAAGTGATGACAAGCAGCTAAACATGAAGCCCATAAAATAGGCAAAACCTGTGAGGTCCGCGTACATGAGAAATGTCGATTTTTGCAATGTGCTAATTTTGTCTTAATTTAATGTTGAAATCATTAAAAATTGGCCAAAAAATACATAAGAAATACATCATGACACTAGTATTCCTTAGTAAAAGTGATGAAAAGCAGCTAAACATGAAGCCCATAAAATAGGCAAAACCTGTGAGGTCCGCGTACATGAGAAATGTCGATTTTTGCAATGTGCTAATTTTGTCTTAATTTAATATTGAAATGATTAAAAATCGGCCAAAAATACATAAGAAATACATCATGACATTAGTATTCCTTAGTAAAAGTTATGAAAAGCAGCTAAACATGAAGCCCATAAAATAGGCAAAACCTGTGAGGTCCGCGTACATGAGAAATGTCGATTTTTGCAATGTGCTTATTTTGTCTTAATTTAATGTTGAAATCATGAAACCTCGGCCAAAAATACATAAGAAACACATCATGACACTAGTATTCCTTAGTAAAAGTGATGAAAAGCAGCTAAACATGAAGCCCATAAAATAGGCAAAACCTGTGAGGTCCGCGTACATGAGAAATGTCGATTTTTGCAATGTGCTAATTTTGTCTTAATTTAATATTGAAATCATTAAAAATCGGCCAAAAATACATAAGAAATACATCATGACACTAGTATTCCTTAGTAAAAGTTATGAAAAGCAGCTAAACATGAAGCCCATAAAATAGGCAAAACCTGTGCGGTCCGCGTACATGAGAAATGTCGATTTTTGCAATGTGCTTATTTTGTCTTAATTTAATGTTGAAATCATGAAAAATCGGCCAAAAATACATAAGAAATACATCATGACACTAGTATTCCTTAGTAAAAGTGATGAAAAGCAGCTAAACATGAACCCCATAAAATAGGCAAAACCTGTGAGGTCCGCGTACATGAGAAATGTCGATTTTTGCAATGTGCGACTTTTGTCTTAATTTAATGTTGAAATCATTTAAAATCGGCCAAAAATACATAAGAAATACATCATGACACTAGTATTCCTTAGTAAAAGTGATGAAAAGCAGCTAAACATGAAGCCCATAAAATAGGCAAAACCTGTGAGGTCCGCGTACATGAGAAATGTCGATTTTTGCAATGTGCTAATTTTGTCTTAATTTAATGTTGAAATCATTAAAAATCGGCCAAAAATACATAAGAAATACATCATGACACTAGTATTCCTTAGTAAAAGTGATGAAAAGCAGCTAAACATGAAGCCCATAAAATAGGCAAAACCTGTGAGGTCCGCGTACATGAGAAATGTCGATTTTTGCAATGTGCTAATTTTGTCTTAATTTAATATTGAAATCATTAAAAATCGGCCAAAAATACATAAGAAATAAATCATGACACTAGTATTCCTTAGTAAAAGTGATGAAAACAGCTAAACATGAAGCCCATAAAATAGGCAAAACCTGTGAGGTCCGCGTACATGAGAAATGTCGATTTTTGCAATGTGCTTATTTTGTCTTAATTTAATGTTGAAATCATGAAAAATCGGCCAAAAATACATAAGAAATACATCATGACACTAGTATTCCTTAGTAAAAGTGATGAAAAGCAGCTAAACATGAAGCCAATAAAATAGGCAAAACCTGTGAGGTCCGCGTACATGAGAAATGTCGATTTTTGCAATGTGCTAATTTTGTCTTAATTTAATATTGAAATCATTAAAAATCGGCCAAAAATACATAAGAAATACATCATGACACTAGTATTCCTTAGTAAAAGTGATGAAAAGCAGCTAAACATGAAGCCCATAAAATAGGCAAAACCTGTGAGGTCCGCGTACATGAGAAATGTCGATTTTTGCAATGTGCTTATTTTGTCCTTATTTAATGTTGAAATCATTAAAAATCGGCCAAAAATACCTAAGAAATACATCATGACACTAGTATTCCTTAGTAAAAGTGATGACAAGCAGCTAAACATGAAGCCCATAAAATAGGCAAAACCTGTGAGGTCCGCGTACATGAGAAATTTCGATTTTTGCAATGTGCTTATTTTGTCTTAATTTAATGTTGAAATCATGAAAAATCGGCCAAAAATACATAAGAAATACATCATTACACTAGTATTCCTTAGTAAAAGTGATGACAAGCAGCTAAACATGAAGCCCATAAAATAGGCAAAACCTGTGAGGTCCGCGTACATGAGAAATGTCGATTTTTGCAATGTGCTTATTTTGTCTTAATTTAATGTTGAAATCATTAAAAATCGGCCAAAAATACATAAGAAATACATCATGACACTAGTATTCCTTAGTAAAAGTGATGAAAAGCAGCTAAACATGAAGCCCATAAAATAGGCAAAACCTGTGAGGTCCGCGTACATGAGAAATGTCGATTTTTGCAATGTGCTAATTTTGTCTTAATTTAATATTGAAATCATTAAAAATCGGCCAAAAATACATAAGAAATACATCATGACACTAGTATTCCTTAGTAAAAGTTATGAAAAGCAGCTAAACATGAAGCCCATAAAATAGGCAAAACCTGTGAGGTCCGCGTACATGAGAAATTTCGATTTTTGCAATGTGCTTATTTTGTCTTAATTTAATGTTGAAATCATTAAAAATCGGCCAAAAATACATAAGAAATACATCATGACACTAGTATTCCTTAGTAAAAGTGATGAAAAGCAGCTAAACATGAAGCCCATAAAATAGGCAAAACCTGTGAGGTCCGCGTACATGAGAAATGTTGATTTTTGCAATGTGCTAATTTTGTCTTAATTTAATGTTGAAATCATGAAAAATCGGCCAAAAATACATAAGAAATACATCATGACACTAGTATTCCTTAATAAAAGTGATGAAAAGCAGCTAAACATGAAGCCCATAAAATAGGCAAAACCTGTGTGGTCCGCGTACATGAGAAATGTCGATTTTTGCAATGTGCTAATTTTGTCTTAATTTAATGTTGAAATCATTAAAAATCGGCCAAAAATACATAAGAAATACATCATGACACTAGTATTCCTTAGTAAAAGTGATGAAAAGCAGCTAAACATGAAGCCCATAAAATAGGCAAAACCTGTGAGGTCCGCGTACATGAGAAATGTCGATTTTTGCAATGTGCTTATTTTGTCCTTATTTAATGTTTAAATCATTAAAAATCTGCCAAAAATACATAAGAAATACATCATGACACTAGTATTCCTGAGTAAAAGTGATGATAAGCAGCTAAACATGAAGCCCATAAAATAGGCAAAACCTGTGAGGTCCGCGTACATGAGAAATGTCGATTTTTGCAATGTGCTAATTTTGTCTTAATTTAATATTGAAATCATCAAAAATCGGCAAAAATACATAAGAAATACATCATGACACTAGTATTCCTTAGTAAAAGTGATGAAAAGCAGCTAAACATGAAGCCCATAAAATAGGCAAAACCTGTGAGGTCCGCGTACATGAGAAATGTCGATTTTTGCAATGTGCTAATTTTATATTAATTTAATATTGAAATCATGAAAAATCGGCCAAAAATACATAAGAAATACATCATGACACTAGTATTCCTTAGTAAAAGTGATGAAAAGCAGCTAAACATGAAGCGCTTAGAATAGGCAAAACCTGTGAGGTCCGCGTACATGAGAAATGTCGATTTTTGCAATGTGCGAATTTTGTCTTAATTTAATGTTGAAATCATTAAAAATCGGCCAAAAATACATAAGAAATACATCATGACACTAGTAATCCTTTATAAAAGTGATGAAAAGCAGCTAAACATGAAGCCCATAAAATAGGCAAAACCTGTGTGGTCCGCATACATGAGAAATGTCGATTTTTGCAATGTGCTAATTTTGTCTTAATTTAATGTTGAAATCATGAAAAATCGGCCAAAAATACATAAGAAATACATCATGACACTAGTATTCTTTAGTAAAAGTGATGAAAAGCAGCTAAACATGAAGCCCATAAAATAGGCAAAACCTGTGAGGTCCGCGTACATGAGAAATGTCGATTTTTGCAATGTGCAAATTTTGTCTTAATTTAATGTTGAAATCATTAAAAATCGGCCAAAAATACATAAGAAATACATCATGACACTAGTATTCCTTAGTAAAAGTGATGAAAAGCAGCTAAACATGAAGCCCATAAAATAGGCAAAACCTGTGAGGTCCGCGTACATGAGAAATGTCGATTTTTGCAATGTGCTAATTTTGTCTTAATTTAATATTGAAATCATTAAAAATCGGCCAAAAATACATAAGAAATACATCATGACACTAGTATTCCTTAGTAAAAGTTATGAAAAGCAGCTAAACATGAAGCCCATAAAATAGGCAAAACCTGTGAGGTCCGCGTACATGAGAAATTTCGATTTTTGCAATGTGCTTATTTTGTCTTAATTTAATGTTGAAATCATTAAAAATCGGCCAAAAATACATAAGAAATACATCATGACACTAGTATTCCTTAGTAAAAGTGATGAAAAGCAGCTAAACATGAAGCCCATAAAATAGGCAAAACCTGTGAGGTCCGCGTACATGAGAAATGTCGATTTTTGCAATGTGCTAATTTTGTCTTAATTTAATGTTGAAATCATGAAAAATCGGCCAAAAATACATAAGAAATACATCATGACACTAGTATTCCTTAATAAAAGTGATGAAAAGCAGCTAAACATGAAGCCCATAAAATAGGCAAAACCTGTGTGGTCCGCGTACATGAGAAATGTCGATTTTTGCAATGTGCTAATTTTGTCTTAATTTAATGTTGAAATCATTAAAAATCGGCCAAAAATACATAAGAAATACATCATGACACTAGTATTCCTTAGTAAAAGTGATGAAAAGCAGCTAAACATGAAGCCCATAAAATAGGCAAAACCTGTGAGGTCCGCGTACATGAGAAATGTCGATTTTTGCAATGTGCTTATTTTGTCCTTATTTAATGTTTAAATCATTAAAAATCTGCCAAAAATACATAAGAAATACATCATGACACTAGTATTCCTTAGTAAAAGTGATGATAAGCAGCTAAACATGAAGCCCATAAAATAGGCAAAACCTGTGAGGTCCGCGTACATGAGAAATGTCGATTTTTGCAATGTGCTAATTTTGTCTTAATTTAATATTGAAATCATCAAAAATCGGCAAAAATACATAAGAAATACATCATGACACTAGTATTCCTTAGTAAAAGTGATGAAAAGCAGCTAAACATGAAGCCCATAAAATAGGCAAAACCTGTGAGGTCCGCGTACATGAGAAATGTCGATTTTTGCAATGTGCTAATTTTATCTTAATTTAATATTGAAATCATGAAAAATCGGCCAAAAATACATAAGAAATACATCATGACACTAGTATTCCTTAGTAAAAGTGATGAAAAGCAGCTAAACATGAAGCGCTTAAAATAGGCAAAACCTGTGAGGTCCGCGTACATGAGAAATGTCGATTTTTGCAATGTGCGAATTTTGTCTTAATTTAATGTTGAAATCATTAAAAATCGGCCAAAAATACATAAGAAATACATCATGACACTAGTAATCCTTAGTAAAAGTGATGAAAAGCAGCTAAACATGAAGCCCATAAAATAGGCAAAACCTGTGTGGTCCGCGTACATGAGAAATGTCGATTTTTGCAATGTGCTAATTTTGTCTTAATTTAATGTTGAAATCATTAAAAATCGGCCAAAAATACATAAGAAATACATCATGACACTAGTATTCCTTAGTAAAAGTGATGAAAAGCAGCTAAACATGAAGCCCATAAAATAGGCAAAACCTGTGAGGTCCGCGTACATGAGAAATGTCGATTTTTGCAATGTGCTTATTTTGTCTTAATTTAATGTTGAAATCATTAAAAATCGGCCAAAAATACATAAGAAATACATCATGACACTAGTATTCCTTAGTAAAAGTGATGAAAAGCAGCTAAACATGAAGCCCATAAAATAGGCAAAACCTGTGAGGTCCGCGTACATGAGAAATGTCGATTTTTGCAATGTGCTAATTTTGTCTTAATTTAATATTGAAATCATTAAAAATCGGCCAAAAATACATAAGAAATACATCATGACACTAGTATTCCTTAGTAAAAGTGATGAAAAGCAGCTAAACATGAAGCGCATAAAATAGGCAAAACCTGTGAGGTCCGCGTACATGAGAAATGTCGATTTTTGCAATGTGCGAATTTTGTCTTAATTTAATGTTGAAATCATGAAAAATCGGCCAAAAATACATAAGAAATACATCATGACACTAGTATTCCTTAATAAAAGTGATGAAAAGCAGCTAAACATGAAGCCCATAAAATAGGCAAAACCTGTGTGGTCCGCGTACATGAGAAATGTCGATTTTTGCAATGTGCTAATTTTGTCTTAATTTAATGTTGAAATCATTAAAAATCGGCCAAAAATACATAAGAAATACATCATGACACTAGTATTCCTTAGTAAAAGTGATGAAAAGCAGCTAAACATGAAGCCCATAAAATAGGCAAAACCTGTGAGGTCCGCGTACATGAGAAATGTCGATTTTTGCAATGTGCTTATTTTGTCCTTATTTAATGTTGAAATCATTTAAAATCTGCCAAAAATACATAAGAAATACATCATGACACTAGTATTCCTTAGTAAAAGTGATGAAAAGCAGCTAAACATGAAGCCCATAAAATAGGCAAAACCTGTGAGGTCCGCGTACATGAGTAATGTCGATTTTTGCAATGTGCTAATTTTGTCTTAATTTAATATTGAAATCATCAAAAATCGGCAAAAATACATAAGAAATACATCATGACACTAGTATTCCTTAGTAAAAGTGATGAAAAGCAGCTAAACATGAAGCCCATAAAATAGGCAAAACCTGTGAGGTCCGCGTACATGAGAAATGTCGATTTTTGCAATGTGCTAATTTTATCTTTATTTAATATTGAAATCATGAAAAATCGGCCAAAAATACATAAGAAATACATCATGACACTAGTATTCCTTAGTAAAAGTGATGAAAAGCAGCTAAACATGAAGCGCTTAAAATAGGCAAAACCTGTGAGGTCCGCGTACATGAGAAATGTCGATTTTTGCAATGTGCGAATTTTGTCTTAATTTAATGTTGAAATCATTAAAAATCGGCCAAAAATACATAAGAAATACATCATGACACTAGTATTCCTTAGTAAAAGTGATGAAAAGCAGCTAAACATGAAGCCCATAAAATAGGCAAAACCTGTGTGGTCCGCGTACATGAGAAATGTCGATTTTTGCAATGTGCTAATTTTGTCTTAATTTAATGTTGAAATCATTAAAAATCGGCCAAAAATACATAAGAAATACATCATGACACTAGTATTCCTTAGTAAAAGTGATGAAAAGCAGCTAAACATGAAGCCCATAAAATAGGCAAAACCTGTGAGGTCCGCGTACATGAGAAATGTCGATTTTTGCAATGTGCTTATTTTGTCCTTATTTAATGTTGAAATCATTAAAAATCTGCCGAAAACACATAAGAAATACATCATGACACTAGTATTCCTTAGTAAAAGTGATGAAAAGCAGCTAAACATGAAGCCCATAAAATAGGCAAAACCTGTGAGGTCCGCGTACATGAGAAATGTCGATTTTTGCAATGTGCTAATTTTGTCTTAATTTAATATTGAAATCATTAAAAATCGGCCAAAAATACATAAGAAATACATCATGACACTAGTATTCCTTAGTAAAAGTGATGAAAAGCAGCTAAACATGAAGCGCATAAAATAGGCAAAACCTGTGAGGTCCGCGTACATGAGAAATGTCGATTTTTGCAATGTGCGAATTTTGTCTTAATTTAATGTTGAAATCATGAAAAATCGGCCAAAAATACATAAGAAATACATCATGACACTAGTATTCCTTAATAAAGTGATGAAAAGCAGCTAAACATGAAGCCCATAAAATAGGCAAAACCTGTGTGGTCCGCGTACATGAGAAATGTCGATTTTTGCAATGTGCTAATTTTGTCTTAATTTAATGTTGAAATCATTAAAAATCGGCCAAAAATACATAAGAAATACATCATGACACTAGTATTCCTTAGTAAAAGTGATGAAAAGCAGCTAAACATGAAGCCCATAAAATAGGCAAAACCTGTGAGGTCCGCGTACATGAGAAATGTCGATTTTTGCAATGTGCTTATTTTGTCCTTATTTAATGTTGAAATCATTAAAAATCTGCCAAAAATACATAAGAAATACATCATGACACTAGTATTCCTTAGTAAAAGTGATGAAAAGCAGCTAAACATGAAGCCCATAAAATAGGCAAAACCTGTGAGGTCCGCGTACATGAGAAATGTCGATTTTTGCAATGTGCTAATTTTGTCTTAATTTAATATTGAAATAATCAAAAATCGGCAAAAATACATAAGAAATACATCATGACACTAGTATTCCTTAGTAAAAGTGATGAAAAGCAGCTAAACATGAAGCCCATAAAATAGGCAAAACCTGTGAGGTCCGCGTACATGAGAAATGTCGATTTTTGCAATGTGATTATTTTGTCCTTATTTAATGTTGAAATCATTAAAAATCGGCCAAAAATACATAAGAAATACATCATGACACTAGTATTCCTTAGTAAAAGTTATGAAAAGCAGCTAAACATGAAGCCCATAAAATAGGCAAAACCTGTGAGGTCCGCGTACATGAGAAATGTCGATTTTTGCAATGTGCTAATTTTATCTTAATTTAATATTGAAATCATGAAAAATCGGCCAAAAATACATAAGAAATACATCATGACACTAGTATTCCTTAGTAAAAGTGATGAAAAGCAGCTAAACATGAAGCGCTTAAAATAGGCAAAACCTGTGAGGTCCGCGTACATGAGAAATGTCGATTTTTGCAATGTGCGAATTTTGTCTTAATTTAATGTTGAAATCATTAAAATCGGCCAAAAATACATAAGAAATACATCATGACACTAGTATTCCTTAGTAAAAGTGATGAAAAGCAGCTAAACATGAAGCCCATAAAATAGGCAAAACCTGTGTGGTCCGCGTACATGAGAAATGTCGATTTTTGCAATGTGCTAATTTTGTCTTAATTTAATGTTGAAATCATTAAAAATCGGCCAAAAATACATAAGAAATACATCATGACACTAGTATTCCTTAGTAAAAGTGATGAAAAGCAGCTAAACATGAAGCCCATAAAATAGGCAAAACCTGTGAGGTCCGCGTACATGAGAAATGTCGATTTTTGCAATGTGCTAATTTTGTCTTAATTTAATATTGAAATCATTAAAAATCGGCCAAAAATACATAAGAAATAAATCATGACACTAGTATTCCTAAGTAAAAGTGATTAAAACAGCTAAACATGAAGCCCATAAAATAGGCAAAACCTGTGAGGTCCGCGTACATGAGAAATTTCGATTTTTGCAATGTGCTTATTTTGTCTTAATTTAATGTTGAAATCATTAAAAATCGGCCAAAAATACATAAGAAATACATCATGACACTAGTATTCCTTAGTAAAAGTGATGAAAAGCAGCTAAACATGAAGCCCATAAAATAGGCAAAACCTGTGAGGTCCGCGTACATGAGAAATGTCGATTTTTGCAATGTGCTTATTTTGTCTTAATTTAATGTTGAAATCATTAAAAATCGGCCAAAAATACATAAGAAATACATCATGACACTAGTATTCCTTAGTAAAAGTGATGAAAAGCAGCTAAACATGAAGCCCATAAAATAAGCAAAACCTGTGAGGTCCGCGTACATGAGAAATGTCGATTTTTGCAATGTGCTAATTTTGTCTTAATTTAATATTGAAATCATTAAAAATCGGCCAAAAATACATAAGAAATACATCATGACACTAGTATTCCTTAGTAAAAGTGATGAAAAGCAGCTAAACATGAAGCGCATAAAATAGGCAAAACCTGTGAGGTCCGCGTACATGAGAAATGTCGATTTTTGCAATGTGCGAATTTTGTCTTAATTTAATGTTGAAATCATGAAAAATCGGCCAAATATACATAAGAAATACATCATGACACTAGTATTCCTTAGTAAAAGTGATGAAAAGCAGCTAAACATGAAGCCCATAAAATAGGCAAAACCTGTGAGGTCCGCGTACATGAGAAATGTCGATTTTTGCAATGTGCTAATTTTGTCTTAATTTAATATTGAAATCATTAAAAATCGGCCAAAAATACATAAGAAATACATCATGACACTAGTATTCCTTAGTAAAAGTGATGAAAAGCAGCTAAACATGAAGCGCATAAAATAGGCAAAACCTGTGAGGTCCGCGTACATGAGAAATGTCGATTTTTGCAATGTGCGAATTTTGTCTTAATTTAATGTTGAAATCATTAAAAATCGGCCAAAAATACATAAGAAATACATCATGACACTAGTATTCCTTAGTAAAAGTGATGAAAAGCAGCTAAACATGAAGCCCATAAAATAGGCAAAACCTGTGAGGTCCGCGTACATGAGAAATGTCGATTTTTGCAATGTGCTTATTTTGTCTTAATTTAATGTTGAAATCATTAAAAATCGGCCAAAAATACATAAGAAATACATCATGACACTAGTATTCCTTAGTAAAAGTGATGAAAAGCAGCTAAACATGAAGCCCATAAAATAGGCAAAACCTGTGAGGTCCGCGTACATGAGAAATGTCGATTTTTGCAATGTGCTAATTTTGTCTTAATTTAATATTGAAATCATTAAAAATCGGCCAAAAATACATAAGAAATAAATCATGACACTAGTATTCCTAAGTAAATGTTATGAAAACAGCTAAACATGAAGCCCATAAAATAGGCAAAACCTGTGAGGTCCGCGTACATGAGAAATTTCGATTTTTGCAATGTGCTTATTTTGTCTTAATTTAATGTTGAAATCATGAAAAATCGGCCAAAAATACATAAGAAATACATCATGACACTAGTATTCCTTAGTAAAAGTGATGAAAAGCAGCTAAACATGAAGCCCATAAAATAGGCAAAACCTGTGAGGTCCGCGTACATGAGAAATGTCGATTTTTGCAATGTGCTTATTTTGTCTTAATTTAATGTTGAAATCATTAAAAATCGGCAAAAAATACATAAGAAATACATCATGACACTAGTATTCCTTAGTAAAAGTGATGAAAAGCAGCTAAACATGAAGCCCATAAAATAGGCAAAACCTGTGAGGTCCGCGTACATGAGAAATGTCGATTTTTGCAATGTGCTAATTTTGTCTTAATTTAATATTGAAATCATTAAAAATCGGCCAAAAATACATAAGAAATACATCATGACACTAGTATTCCTTAGTAAAAGTGATGAAAAGCAGCTAAACATGAAGCGCATAAAATAGGCAAAACCTGTGAGGTCCGCGTACATGAGAAATGTCGATTTTTGCAATGTGCGAATTTTGTCTTAATTTAATGTTGAAATCATGAAAAATCGGCCAAAAATACATAAGAAATACATCATGACACTAGTATTCCTTAGTAAAAGTGATGAAAAGCAGCTAAACATGAAGCCCATAAAATAGGCAAAACCTGTGAGGTCCGCGTACATGAGAAATGTCGATTTTTGCAATGTGCTAATTTTGTCTTAATTTAATATTGAAATCATTAAAAATCGGCCAAAAATACATAAGAAATACATCATGACACTAGTATTCCTTAGTAAAAGTGATGAAAAGCAGCTAAACATGAAGCGCATAAAATAGGCAAAACCTGTGAGGTCCGCGTACATGAGAAATGTCGATTTTTGCAATGTGCGAATTTTGTCTTAATTTAATGTTGAAATCATTAAAAATCGGCCAAAAATACATAAGAAATACATCATGACACTAGTATTCCTTAGTAAAAGTGATGAAAAGCAGCTAAAAATGAAGCCCATAAAATAGGCAAAACCTGTGAGGTCCGCGTACATGAGAAATGTCGATTTTTGCAATGTGCTAATTTTTTCTTAATTTTATGTTGAAATCATTAAAAATCGGCCAAAAATACATAAGAAATACATCATGACACTAGTAATCCTTAGTAAAAGTGATTACAAGCAGCTAAACATGAAGCCCATAAAATAGGCAAAACCTGTGAGGTCCGCGTACATGAGAAATGTCGATTTTGGCAATGTGCTTATTTTGTCTTAATTTAATGTTGAAATCATTAAAAATCGGCCAAAAATACATAAGAAATACATCATGACACTAGTATTCCTTAGTAAAAGTGATGAAAAGCAGCTAAACATGAAGCCCATAAAATAGGCAAAACCTGTGAGGTCCGCGTACATGAGAAATGTCGATTTTTGCAATGTGCTAATTTTGTCTTAATTTAATATTGAAATCATTAAAAATCTGCCAAAAATACATAAGAAATACATCATGACACTAGTATTCCTTAGTAAAAGTGATGAAAAGCAGCTAAACATGAAGCCCATAAAATAGGCAAAACCTGTGAGGTCCGCGTACATGAGAAATGTCGATTTTTGCAATGTGCTTATTTTGTCTTAATTTAATGTTGAAATCATTAAAAATCGGCCAAAAATACATAAGAAATACATCATGACACTAGTATTCCTTAGTAAAAGTGATGAAAAGCAGCTAAACATGAAGCCCATAAAATAGGCAAAACCTGTGAGGTCCGCGTACATGAGAAATGTCGATTTTTGCAATGTGCTAATTTTGTCTTATTTAATATTGAAATCATTAAAAATCGGCCAAAAATACATAAGAAATACATCATGACACTAGTATTCCTTAGTAAAAGTGATGAAAAGCAGCTAAACATGAAGCCCATAAAATAGGCAAAACCTGTGAGGTCCGCGTACATGAGAAATGTCGAGTTTTGCAATGTGCTTATTTTGTCTTAATTTAATGTTGAAATCATGAAAAATCGGCCAAAAATACATAAGAAATACATCATGACACTAGTATTCCTTAGTAAAAGTGATGAAAAGCAGCTAAACATGAAGCCCATAAAATAGGCAAAACCTGTGAGGTCCGCGTACATGAGAAATGTCGATTTTTGCAATGTGCTTATTTTGTCTTAATTTAATATTGAAATCATTAAAAATCTGCCGAAAATACATAAGAAATACATCATGACACTAGTATTCCTTAGTAAAAGTGATGAAAAGCAGCTAAACATGAAGCCCATAAAATAGGCAAAACCTGTGAGGTCCGCGTACATGAGAAATGTCGATTTTTGCAATGTGCTAATTTTGTCTTAATTTAATATTGAAATCATTAAAAATCTGCCAAAAATACATAAGAAATACATCATGACACTAGTATTCCTTAGTAAAAGTGATGAAAAGCAGCTAAACATGAAGCCCATAAAATAGGCAAAACATGTGAGGTCCGCGTACATGAGAAATGTCGATTTTTGCAATGTGCTTATTTTGTCTTAATTTAATGTTGAAATCATTAAAAATCGGCAAAAAATACATAAGAAATACATCATGACACTAGTATTCCTTAGTAAAAGTGATGAAAAGCAGCTAAACATGAAGCCCATAAAATAGGCAAAACCTGTGAGGTCCGCGTACATGAGAAATGTCGATTTTTGCAATGTGCTAATTTTGTCTTAATTTAATATTGAAATCATTAAATATCGGCCAAAAATACATAAGAAATACATCATGACACTAGTATTCCTTAGTAAAAGTGATGAAAAGCAGCTAAACATGAAGCGCATAAAATAGGCAAAACCTGTGAGGTCCGCGTACATGAGAAATGTCGATTTTTGCAATGTGCGAATTTTGTCTTAATTTAATGTTGAAATCATGAAAAATCGGCCAAAAATACATAAGAAATACATCATGACACTAGTATTCCTTAGTAAAAGTGATGAAAAGCAGCTAAACATGAAGCCCATAAAATAGGCAAAACCTGTGAGGTCCGCGTACATGAGAAATGTCGATTTTTGCAATGTGCTAATTTTGTCTTAATTTAATATTGAAATCATTAAAAATCGGCCAAAAATACATAAGAAATACATCATGACACTAGTATTCCTTAGTAAAAGTGATGAAAAGCAGCTAAACATGAAGCGCATAAAATAGGCAAAACCTGTGAGGTCCGCGTACATGAGAAATGTCGATTTTTGCAATGTGCGAATTTTGTCTTAATTTAATGTTGAAATCATTAAAAATCGGCCAAAAATACATAAGAAATACATCATGACACTAGTATTCCTTAGTAAAAGTGATGAAAAGCAGCTAAACATGAAGCCCATAAAATAGGCAAAACCTGTGAGGTCCGCGTACATGAGAAATGTCGATTTTTGCAATGTGCTAATTTTGTCTTAATTTAATATTGAAATCATTAAAAATCGGCCAAAAATACATAAGAAATAAATCATGACACTAGTATTCCTAAGTAAAAGTGATGAAAACAGCTAAACATGAAGCCCATAAAATAGGCAAAACCTGTGAGGTCCGCGTACATGAGAAATTTCGATTTTTGCAATGTGCTTATTTTGTCTTAATTTAATGTTGAAATCATGAAAAATCGGCCAAAAATACATAAGAAATACATCATGACACTAGTATTCCTTAGTAAAAGTGATGAAAAGCAGCTAAACATGAAGCCCATAAAATAGGCAAAACCTGTGAGGTCCGCGTACATGAGAAATATCGATTTTTGCAATGTGCTTATTTTGTCTTAATTTAATGTTGAAATCATTAAAAATCGGCCAAAAATACATAAGAAATACATCATGACACTAGTATTCCTTAGTAAAAGTGATGAAAAGCAGCTAAACATGAAGCGCATAAAATAGGCAAAACCTGTGAGGTCCGCGTACATGAGAAATGTCGATTTTTGCAATGTGCTAATTTTGTCTTAATTTAATGTTGAAATCATTAAAAATCGGCCAAAATACATAAGAAATACATCATGACACTAGTATTCCTTAGTAAAAGTGATGAAAAGCAGCTAAACATGAAGCCCATAAAATAGGCAAAACCTGTGAGGTCCGCGTACATGAGAAATGTCGATTTTTGCAATGTGCTAATTTTGTCTTAATTTAATATTGAAATCATTAAAAATCGGCCAAAAATACATAAGAAATACATCATGACACTAGTATTCCTTAGTAAAAGTGATGAAAAGCAGCTAAACATGAAGCGCATAAAATAGGCAAAACCTGTGAGGTCCGCGTACATGAGAAATGTCGATTTTTGCAATGTGCGAATTTTGTCTTAATTTAATGTTGAAATCATTAAAAATCGGCCAAAAATACATAGGAAATACATCATGACACTAGTATTCCTTAGTAAAAGTGATGAAAAGCAGCTAAACATGAAGCCCATAAAATAGGCAAAACCTGTGAGGTCCGCGTACATGAGAAATGTCGATTTTTGCAATGTGCTAATTTTTTCTTAATTTTATGTTGAAATCATTAAAAATCGGCCAAAAATACATAAGAAATACATCATGACACTAGTAATCCTTAGTAAAAGTGATTACAAGCAGCTAAACATGAAGCCCATAAAATAGGCAAAACCTGTGAGGTCCGCGTACATGAGAAATGTCGATTTTGGCAATGTGCTAATTTTGTCTTAATTTAATATTGAAATCATTAAAAATCTGCCAAAAATACATAAGAAATACATCATGACACTAGTATTCCTTAGTAAAAGTGATGAAAAGCAGCTAAACATGAAGCCCATAAAATAGGCAAAACCTGTGAGGTCCGCGTACATGAGAAATGTCGATTTTTGCAATGTGCTTATTTTGTCTTAATTTAATGTTGAAATCATTAAAAATCGGCCAAAAATACATAAGAAATACATCATGACACTAGTATTCCTTAGTAAAAGTGATTACAAGCAGCTAAACATGAAGCCCATAAAATAGGCAAAACCTGTGAGGTCCGCGTACATGAGAAATGTCGATTTTTGCAATGTGCTAATTTTGTCTTAATTTAATATTGAAATCATTAAAAATCGGCCAAAAATACATAAGAAATAAATCATGACACTAGTATTCCTAAGTAAAAGTGATGAAAACAGCTAAACATGAAGCCCATAAAATAGGCAAAACCTGTGAGGTCCGCGTACATGAGAAATTTCGATTTTTGCAATGTGCTTATTTTGTCTTAATTTAATGTTGAAATCATGAAAAATCGGCCAAAAATACATAAGAAATACATCATGACACTAGTATTCCTTAGTAAAAGTGATGAAAAGCAGCTAAACATGAAGCCCATAAAATAGGCAAAACCTGTGAGGTCCGCGTACATGAGAAATGTCGATTTTTGCAATGTGCTTATTTTGTCTTAATTTAATGTTGAAATCATTAAAAATCGGCCAAAAATACATAAGAAATACATCATGACACTAGTATTCCTTAGTAAAAGTGATGAAAAGCAGCTAAACATGAAGCCCATAAAATAGGCAAAACCTGTGAGGTCCGCGTACATGAGAAATGTCGATTTTTGCAATGTGCTAATTTTGTCTTAATTTAATATTGAAATCATTAAAAATCGGCCAAAAATACATAAGAAATACATCATGACACTAGTATTCCTTAGTAAAAGTGATGAAAAGCAGCTAAACATGAAGCGCATAAAATAGGCAAAACCTGTGAGGTCCGCGTACATGAGAAATGTCGATTTTTGCAATGTGCGAATTTTGTCTTAATTTAATGTTGAAATCATGAAAAATCGGCCAAAAATACATAAGAAATACATCATGACACTAGTATTCCTTAGTAAAAGTGATGAAAAGCAGCTAAACATGAAGCCCATAAAATAGGCAAAACCTGTGAGGTCCGCGTACATGAGAAATGTCGATTTTTGCAATGTGCTAATTTTGTCTTAATTTAATATTGAAATCATTAAAAATCGGCCAAAAATACATAAGAAATACATCATGACACTAGTATTCCTTAGTAAAAGTGATGAAAAGCAGCTAAACATGAAGCGCATAAAATAGGCAAAACCTGTGAGGTCCGCGTATATGAGAAATGTCGATTTTTGCAATGTGCGAATTTTGTCTTAATTTAATGTTGAAATCATTAAAAATCGGCCAAAAATACATAAGAAATACATCATGACACTAGTATTCCTTAGTAAAAGTGATGAAAAGCAGCTAAACATGAAGCCCATAAAATAGGCAAAACCTGTGAGGTCCGCGTACATGAGAAATGTCGATTTTTGCAATGTGCTAATTTTTTCTTAATTTTATGTTGAAATCATTAAAAATCGGCCAAAAATACATAAGAAATACATAATGACACTAGTAATCCTTAGTAAAAGTGATTACAAGCAGCTAAACATGAAGCCCATGAAATAGGCAAAACCTGTGAGGTCCGCGTACATGAGAAATGTCGATTTTGGCAATGTGCTTATTTTGTCTTAATTTAATATTGAAATCATTAAAAATCGGCCAAAAATACATAAGAAATACATCATGACACTAGTATTCCTTAGTAAAAGTGATGAAAAGCAGCTAAACATGAAGCGCATAAAATAGGCAAAACCTGTGAGGTCCGCGTACATGAGAAATGTCGATTTTTGCAATGTGCGAATTTTGTCTTAATTTAATGTTGAAATCATGAAAAATCGGCCAAAAATACATAAGAAATACATCATGACACTAGTATTCCTTAGTAAAAGTGATGAAAAGCAGCTAAACATGAAGCCCATAAAATAGGCAAAACCTGTGAGGTCCGCGTACATGAGAAATGTCGATTTTTGCAATGTGCTAATTTTGTCTTAATTTAATATTGAAATCATTAAAAATCGGCCAAAAATACATAAGAAATACATCATGACACTAGTATTCCTTAGTAAAAGTGATGAAAAGCAGCTAAACATGAAGCGCATAAAATAGGCAAAACCTGTGAGGTCCGCGTATATGAGAAATGTCGATTTTTGCAATGTGCGAATTTTGTCTTAATTTAATGTTGAAATCATTAAAAATCGGCCAAAAATACATAAGAAATACATCATGACACTAGTATTCCTTAGTAAAAGTGATGAAAAGCAGCTAAACATGAAGCCCATAAAATAGGCAAAACCTGTGAGGTCCGCGTACATGAGAAATGTCGATTTTTGCAATGTGCTAATTTTTTCCTAATTTTATGTTGAAATCATTAAAAATCGGCCAAAAATACATAAGAAATACATCATGACACTAGTAATCCTTAGTAAAAGTGATTACAAGCAGCTAAACATGAAGCCCATAAAATAGGCAAAACCTGTGAGGTCCGCGTACATGAGAAATGTCGATTTTGGCAATGTGCTTATTTTGTCTTAATTTAATGTTGAAATCATTAAAAATCGGCCAAAAATACATAAGAAATACATCATGACACTAGTATTCCTTAGTAAAAGTGATGAAAAGCAGCTAAACATGAAGCCCATAAAATAGGCAAAACCTGTGAGGTCCGCGTACATGAGAAATGTCGATTTTTGCAATGTGCTAATTTTGTCTTAATTTAATATTGAAATCATTAAAAATCTGCCAAAAATACATAAGAAATACATCATGACACTAGTATTCCTTAGTAAAAGTGATGAAAAGCAGCTAAACATGAAGCCCATAAAATAGGCAAAACCTGTGAGGTCCGCGTACATGAGAAATGTCGATTTTTGCAATGTGCTTATTTTGTCTTAATTTAATGTTGAAATCATTAAAAATCGGCCAAAAATACATAAGAAATACATCATGACACTAGTATTCCTTAGTAAAAGTGATGAAAAGCAGCTAAACATGAAGCCCATAAAATAGGCAAAACCTGTGAGGTCCGCGTACATGAGAAATGTCGATTTTTGCAATGTGCTAATTTTGTCTTAATTTAATATTGAAATCATTAAAAATCGGCCAAAAATACATAAGAAATACATCATGACACTAGTATTCCTTAGTAAAAGTGATGAAAAGCAGCTAAACATGAAGCGCATAAAATAGGCAAAACCTGTGAGGTCCGCGTACATGAGAAATGTCGATTTTTGCAATGTGCGAATTTTGTCTTAATTTAATGTTGAAATCATGAAAAATCGGCCAAAAATACATAAGAAATACATCATGACACTTGTATTCCTTAGTAAAAGTGATGAAAAGCAGCTAAACATGAAGCCCATAAAATAGGCAAAACCTGTGAGGTCCGCGTACATGAGAAATGTCGATTTTTGCAATGTGCTAATTTTGTCTTAATTTAATATTGAAATCATTAAAAATCGGCCAAAAATACATAAGAAATACATCATGACACTAGTATTCCTTAGTAAAAGTGATGAAAAGCAGCTAAACATGAAGCGCATAAAATAGGCAAAACCTGTGAGGTCCGCGTACATGAGAAATGTCGATTTTTGCAATGTGCGAATTTTGTCTTAATTTAATGTTGAAATCATTAAAAATCGGCCAAAAATACATAAGAAATACATCATGACACTAGTATTCCTTAGTAAAAGTGATGAAAAGCAGCTAAACATGAAGCCCATAAAATAGGCAAAACCTGTGAGGTCCGCGTACATGAGAAATGTCGATTTTTGCAATGTGCTAATTTTTTCTTAATTTTATGTTGAAATCATTAAAAATCGGCCAAAAATACATAAGAAATACATCATGACACTAGTAATCCTTAGTAAAAGTGATTACAAGCAGCTAAACATGAAGCCCATAAAATAGGCAAAACCTGTGAGGTCCGCGTACATGAGAAATGTCGATTTTGGCCATGTGCTTATTTTGTCTTAATTTAATGTTGAAATCATTAAAAATCGGCCAAAAATACATAAGAAATACATCATGACACTAGTATTCCTTAGTAAAAGTGATGAAAAGCAGCTAAACATGAAGCCCATAAAATAGGCAAAACCTGTGAGGTCCGCGTACATGAGAAATGTCGATTTTTGCAATGTGCTAATTTTGTCTTAATTTAATATTGAAATCATTAAAAATCTGCCAAAAATACATAAGAAATACATCATGACACTAGTATTCCTTAGTAAAAGTGATGAAAAGCAGCTAAACATGAAGCCCATAAAATAGGCAAAACCTGTGAGGTCCGCGTACATGAGAAATGTCGATTTTTGCAATGTGCTTATTTTGTCTTAATTTAATGTTGAAATCATTAAAAATCGGCCAAAAATACATAAGAAATACATCATGACACTAGTATTCCTTAGTAAAAGTGATTACAAGCAGCTAAACATGAAGCCCATAAAATAGGCAAAACCTGTGAGGTCCGCGTACATGAGAAATGTCGATTTTTGCAATGTGCTTATTTTGTCTTAATTTAATATTGAAATCATTAAAAATCGGCCAAAAATACATAAGAAATACATCATGACACTAGTATTCCTTAGTAAAAGTTATGAAAAGCAGCTAAACATGAAGCCCATAAAATAGGCAAAACCCCGTGAGGTCCGCGTACATGAGAAATGTCGATTTTTGCAATGTGCTTATTTTGTCTTAATTTAATGTTGAAATCATTAAAAATCGGCCAAAAATACATAAGAAATACATCATGACACTAGTATTCCTTAGTAAAAGTGATGAAAAGCAGCTAAACATGAAGCCCATAAAATAGGCAAAACCTGTGAGGTCCGCGTACATGAGAAATGTCGATTTTTGCAATGTGCTAATTTTGTCTTATTTAATATTGAAATCATTAAAAATCGGCCAAAAATACATAAGAAATACATCATGACACTAGTATTCCTTAGTAAAAGTGATGAAAAGCAGCTAAACATGAAGCCCATAAAATAGGCAAAACCTGTGAGGTCCGCGTACATGAGAAATGTCGATTTTTGCAATGTGCTTATTTTGTCTTAATTTAATGTTGAAATCATTAAAAATCGGCCAAAAATACATAAGAAATACATCATGACACTAGTATTCCTTAGTAAAAGTGATGAAAAGCAGCTAAACATGAAGCCCATAAAATAGGCAAAACCTGTGAGGTCCGCGTACATGAGAAATGTCGATTTTTGCAATGTGCTTATTTTGTCCTTATTTAATGTTGAAATCATTAAAAATCTGCCGAAAATACATAAGAAATACATCATGACACTAGTATTCCTTAGTAAAAGTGATGAAAAGCAGCTAAACATGAAGCCCATAAAATAGGCAAAACCTGTGAGGTCCGCGTACATGAGAAATGTCGATTTTTGCAATGTGCGAATTTTGTCTTAATTTAATATTGAAATCATAAAAAATCTGCCAAAAATACATAAGAAATACATCATGACACTAGTATTCCTTAGTAAAAGTGATGAAAAGCAGCTAAACATGAAGCCCATAAAATAGGCAAAACCTGTGAGGTCCGCGTACATGAGAAATGTCGATTTTTGCAATGTGCTTATTTTGTCTTAATTTAATGTTGAAATCATTAAAAATCGGCAAAAAATACATAAGAAATACATCATGACACTAGTATTCCTTAGTAAAAGTGATGAAAAGCAGCTAAACATGAAGCCCATAAAATAGGCAAAACCTGTGAGGTCCGCGTACATTAGAAATGTCGATTTTTGCAATGTGCTAATTTTGTCTTAATTTAATATTGAAATCATTAAAAATCGGCCAAAAATACATAAGAAATACATCATGACACTAGTATTCCTTAGTAAAAGTGATGAAAAGCAGCTAAACATGAAGCGCATAAAATAGGCAAAACCTGTGAGGTCCGCGTACATGAGAAATGTCGATTTTTGCAATGTGCGAATTTTGTCTTAATTTAATGTTGAAATCATGAAAAATCGGCCAAAAATACATAAGAAATACATCATGACACTAGTATTCCTTAGTAAAAGTGATGAAAAGCAGCTAAACATGAAGCCCATAAAATAGGCAAAACCTGTGAGGTCCGCGTACATGAGAAATGTCGATTTTTGCAATGTGCTAATTTTGTCTTAATTTAATATTGAAATCATTAAAAATCGGCCAAAAATACATAAGAAATACATCATGACACTAGTATTCCTTAGTAAAAGTGATGAAAAGCAGCTAAACATTAAGCGCATAAAATAGGCAAAACCTGTGAGGTCCGCGTACATGAGAAATGTCGATTTTTGCAATGTGCGAATTTTGTCTTAATTTAATGTTGAAATCATTAAAAATCGGCCAAAAATACATAAGAAATACATCATGACACTAGTATTCCTTAGTAAAAGTGATGAAAAGCAGCTAAACATGAAGCCCATAAAATAGGCAAAACCTGTGAGGTCCGCGTACATGAGAAATGTCGATTTTTGCAATGTGCTAATTTTTTCTTAATTTTATGTTGAAATCATTAAAAATCGGCCAAAAATACATAAGAAATACATCATGACACTAGTAATCCTTAGTAAAAGTGATTACAAGCAGCTAAACATGAAGCCCATAAAATAGGCAAAACCTGTGAGGTCCGCGTACATGAGAAATGTCGATTTTGGCAATGTGCTAATTTTGTCTTAATTTAATGTTGAAATCATTAAAAATCGGCCAAAAATACATAAGAAATACATCATGACACTAGTATTCCTTAGTAAAAGTGATGAAAAGCAGCTAAACATGAAGCCCATAAAATAGGCAAAACCTGTGAGGTCCGCGTACATGAGAAATGTCGATTTTTGCAATGTGCTTATTTTGTCTTAATTTAATGTTGAAATCATTAAAAATCGGCCAAAAATACATAAGAAATACATCATGACACTAGTATTCCTTAGTAAAAGTGATGAAAAGCAGCTAAACATGAAGCCCATAAAATAGGCAAAACCTGTGAGGTCCGCGTACATGAGAAATGTCGATTTTTGCAATGTGCTTATTTTGTCTTAATTTAATATTGAAATCATTAAAAATCGGCCAAAAATACATAAGAAATACATCATGACACTAGTATTCCTTAGTAAAAGTTATGAAAAGCAGCTAAACATGAAGCCCATAAAATAGGCAAAACCTGTGAGGTCCGCGTACATGAGAAATGTCGATTTTTGCAATGTGCTTATTTTGTCTTAATTTAATGTTGAAATCATGAAAAATCGGCCAAAAATACATAAGAAATACATCATGACACTAGTATTCCTTAGTAAAAGTGATGAAAAGCAGCTAAACATGAAGCCCATAAAATAGGCAAAACCTGTGAGGTCCGCGTACATGAGAAATGTCGATTTTTGCAATGTGCTAATTTTGTCTTATTTAATATTGAAATCATTAAAAATCGGCCAAAAATACATAAGAAATACATCATGACACTAGTATTCCTTAGTAAAAGTGATGAAAAGCAGCTAAACATGAAGCCCATAAAATAGGCAAAACCTGTGAGGTCCGCGTACATGAGAAATGTCGATTTTTGCAATGTGCTTATTTTGTCTTAATTTAATGTTGAAATCATTAAAAATCGGCCAAAAATACATAAGAAATACATCATGACACTAGTATTCCTTAGTAAAAATGATGAAAAGCAGCAAAACATGAAGCCCATAAAATAGGCAAAACCTGTGAGGTCCGCGTACATGAGAAATGTCGATTTTTGCAATGTGCTTATTTTGTCTTAATTTAATGTTGAAATCATTAAAAATCGGCCAAAAATACATAAGAAATACATCATGACACTAGTATTCCTTAGTAAAAGTGATGACAAGCAGCTAAACATGAAGCCCATAAAATAGGCAAAACCTGTGAGGTCCGCGTACATGAGAAATGTCGATTTTTGCAATGTGCTTATTTTGTCTTAATTTAATGTTGAAATCATTAAAAATCGGCCAAAAATACATAAGAAATACATCATGACACTAGTATTCCTTAGTAAAAGTGATGAAAAGCAGCTAAACATGAAGCCCATAAAATAGGCAAAACCTGTGAGGTCCGCGTACATGAGAAATGTCGATTTTTGCAATGTGCTAATTTTGTCTTAATTTAATGTTGAAATCATTAAAAATCGGCCAAAAATACATAAGAAATACATCATGACACTAGTATTCCTTAGTAAAAGTGATGAAAAGCAGCTAAACATGAAGCGCATAAAATAGGCAAAACCTGTGAGGTCCGCGTACATGAGAAATGTCGATTTTTGCAATGTGCGAATTTTGTCTTAATTTAATGTTGAAATCATTAAAAATCGGCCAAAAATACATAAGAAATACATCATGACACTAGTATTCCTTAGTAAAAGTGATGAAAAGCAGCTAAACATGAAGCCCATAAAATAGGCAAAACCTGTGAGGTCCGCGTACATGAGAAATGTCGATTTTTGCAATGTGCTAATTTTTTCTTAATTTTATGTTGAAATCATGAAAAATCGGCAAAAAATACATAAGAAATACATCATGACACTAGTAATCCTTAGTAAAAGTGATTACAAGCAGCTAAACATGAAGCCCATAAAATAGGCAAAACCTGTGAGGTCCGCGTACATGAGAAATGTCGATTTTGGCAATGTGCTTATTTTGTCTTAATTTAATGTTGAAATCATTAAAAATCTGCCAAAAATACATAAGAAATACATCATGACACTAGTATTCCTTAGTAAAAGTGATGAAAAGCAGCTAAACATGAAGCCCATAAAATAGGCAAAACCTGTGAGGTCCGCGTACATGAGAAATGTCGATTTTTGCAATGTGCTAATTTTGTCTTAATTTAATATTGAAATCATTAAAAATCGGCCAAAAATACATAAGAAATACATCATGACACTAGTATTCCTTAGTAAAAGTGATGAAAAGCAGCTAAACATGAAGCCCATAAAATAGGCAAAACCTGTGAGGTCCGCGTACATGAGAAATGTCGATTTTTGCAATGTGCTTATTTTGTCCTTATTTAATGTTGAAATCATTAAAAATCTGCCAAAAATACATAAGAAATACATCATGACACTAGTATTCCTTAGTAAAAGTGATGAAAAGCAGCTAAACATGAAGCCCATTAAATAGGCAAAACCTGTGAGGTCCGCGTACATGAGAAATGTCGATTTTTGCAATGTGCTAATTTTGTCTTAATTTAATGTGTAAATCATTAAAAATCGGCCAAAAATACATAAGAAATACATCATGACACTAGTATTCCTTAGTAAAAGTGATGACAAGCAGCTAAACATGAAGCCCATAAAATAGGCAAAACCTGTGAGGTCCGCGTACATGAGAAATGTCGATTTTTGCAATGTGCTTATTTTGTCTTAATTTAATGTTGAAATCATTAAAAATCGGCCAAAAATACATAAGAAATACATCATGACACTAGTATTCCTTAGTAAAAGTGATGAAAAGCAGCTAAACATGAAGCCCATAAAATAGGCAAAACCTGTGAGGTCCGCGTACATGAGAAATGTCGATTTTTGCAATGTGCTAATTTTGTCTTAATTTAATGTTGAAATCATTAAAAATCGGCCAAAAATACATAAGAAATACATCATGACACTAGTATTCCTTAGTAAAAGTGATGAAAAGCAGCTAAACATGAAGCGCATAAAATAGGCAAAACCTGTGAGGTCCGCGTACATGAGAAATGTCGATTTTTGCAATGTGCGAATTTTGTCTTAATTTAATGTTGAAATCATTAAAAATCGGCCAAAAATACATAAGAAATACATCATGACACTAGTATTCCTTAGTAAAAGTGATGAAAAGCAGCTAAACATGAAGCCCATAAAATAGGCAAAACCTGTGAGGTCCGCGTACATGAGAAATGTCGATTTTTGCAATGTGCTAATTTTTTCTTAATTTTATGTTGAAATCATGAAAAATCGGCCAAAAATACATAAGAAATACATCATGACACTAGTAATCCTTAGTAAAAGTGATTTCAAGCAGCTAAACATGAAGCCCATAAAATAGGCAAAACCTGTGAGGTCCGCGTACATGAGAAATGTCGATTTTGGCAATGTGCTTATTTTGTCTTAATTTAATGTTGAAATCATTAAAAATCTGCCAAAAATACATAAGAAATACATCATGACACTAGTATTCCTTAGTAAAAGTGATGAAAAGCAGCTAAACATGAAGCCCATAAAATAGGCAAAACCTGTGAGGTCCGCGTACATGAGAAATGTCGATTTTTGCAATGTGCTAATTTTGTCTTAATTTAATATTGAAATCATTAAAAATCGGCCAAAAATACATAAGAAATACATCATGACACTAGTATTCCTTAGTAAAAGTGATGAAAAGCAGCTAAACATGAAGCCCATAAAATAGGCAAAACCTGTGAGGTCCGCGTACATGAGAAATGTCGATTTTTGCAATGTGCTTATTTTGTCCTTATTTAATGTTGAAATCATTAAAAATCTGATAAAAATACATAAGAAATACATCATGACACTAGTATTCCTTAGTAAAAGTGATGAAAAGCAGCTAAACATGAAGCCCATTAAATAGGCAAAACCTGTGAGGTCCGCGTACATGAGAAATGTCGATTTTTGCAATGTGCTAATTTTGTCTTAATTTAATATTGAAATCATTAAAAATCTGCCAAAAATACATAAGAAATACATCATGACACTAGTATTCCTTAGTAAAAGTGATGAAAAGCAGCTAAACATGAAGCCCATAAAATAGGCAAAACCTGTGAGGTCCGCGTACATGAGAAATGTCGATTTTTGCAATGTGCTTATTTTGTCTTAATTTAATGTTGAAATCATTAAAAATCGGCCAAAAATACATAAGAAATACATCATGACACTAGTATTCCTTAGTAAAAGTGATGAAAAGCAGCTAAACATGAAGCCCATAAAATAGGCAAAACCTGTGAGGTCCGCGTACATGAGAAATGTCGATTTTTGCAATGTGCTTATTTTGTCTTAATTTAATATTGAAATCATTAAAAATCGGCCAAAAATACATAAGAAATACATCATGACACTAGTATTCCTTAGTAAAAGTGATGAAAAGCAGCTAAACATGAAGCCCATAAAATAGGCAAAACCTGTGAGGTCCGCGTACATGAGAAATGTCGATTTTTGCAATGTGCTTATTTTGTCTTAATTTAATGTTGAAATCATTAAAAATCGGCCAAAAATACATAAGAAATACATCATGACACTAGTATTCCTTAGTAAAAGTGATGAAAAGCAGCTAAACATGAAGCCCATAAAATAGGCAAAACCTGTGAGGTCCGCGTACATGAGAAATGTCGATTTTTGCAATGTGCTAATTTTTTCTTAATTTAATGTTGAAATCATAAAAAATCGGCCAAAAATACATAAGAAATACATCATGACACTAGTATTCCTTAGTAAAAGTGATGACAAGCAGCTAAACATGAAGCCCATAAAATAGGCAAAACCTGTGAGGTCCGCGTACATGAGAAATGGCGATTTTGGCAATGTGCTTATTTTGTCTTAATTTAATGTTGAAATCATTAAAAATCGGCCAAAAATACATAAGAAATACATCATGACACTAGTATTCCTTAGTAAAAGTGATGAAAAGCAGCTAAACATGAAGCCCATAAAATAGGAAAAACTTGTGAGGTCCGCGTACATGAGAAATGTCGATTTTTGCAATGTGCTTATTTTGTCCTTATTTAATGTTGAAATCATTAAAAATCTGCCAAAAATACATAAGAAATACATCATGACACTAGTATTCCTTAGTTAAAGTGATGAAAAGCAAGCTAAACATGAAGCCCATAAAATAGGCAAAACATGTGAGGTCCGCGTACATGAGAAATGTCGATTTTTGCAATGTGCTTATTTTGTCTTAATTTAATGTTGAAATCATTAAAAATCGGCCAAAAATACATCAGAAATACATCATGACACTAATATTCCTTAGTAAAAGTGATGAAAAGCAGCTAAACATGAAGCCCATAAAATAGGCAAAACCTGTGAGGTCCGCGTACATGAGAAATGTCGATTTTTGCAATGTGCTTATTTTGTCTTAATTTAATGTTGAAATCATGAAAAATCGGCCAAAAATACATAAGAAATACATCATGACACTAGTATTCCTTAGTAAAAGTGATGAAAAGCAGCTAAACATGAAGCCCATAAAATAGGCAAAACCTGTGAGGTCCGCGTACATGAGAAATGTCGATTTTTGCAATGTGCTAATTTTGTCTTAATTTAATATTGAAATCATTAAAAATCGGCCAAAAATACATAAGAAATACATCATGACACTAGTATTCCTTAGTAAAAGTGATGAAAAGCAGCTAAACATGAAGCGCATAAAATAGGCAAAACCTGTGAGGTCCGCGTACATGAGAAATGTCGATTTTTGCAATGTGCGAATTTTGTCATAATTTAATGTTGAAATCATTAAAAATCGGCCAAAAATACATAAGAAATACATCATGACACTAGTATTCCTTAGTAAAAGTGATGAAAAGCAGCTAAACATGAAGCCCATAAAATAGGCAAAACCTGTGAAGTCCGCGTACATGAGAAATGTCGATTTTTGCAATGTGCTAATTTTTTCTTAATTTAATGTTGAAATCATTAAAAATCGGCCAAAAATACATAAGAAATACATCATGACACTAGTATTCCTTAGTAAAAGTGATGACAAGCAGCTAAACATGAAGCCCATAAAATAGGCAAAACCTGTGAGGTCCGCGTACATGAGAAATGTCGATTTTGGCCAATGTGCTTATTTTGTCTTAATTTAATGTTGAAATCATTAAAAATCGGCCAAAAATACATAAGAAATACATCATGACACTAGTATTCCTTAGTAAAAGTGATGAAAAGCAGCTAAACATGAAGCCCATAAAATAGGCAAAACCTGTGAGGTCCGCGTACATGAGAAATGTCGATTTTTGCAATGTGCTAATTTTGTCTTAATTTAATGTTGAAATCATTAAAAATCGGCCAAAAATACATAAGAAATACATCATGACACTAGTATTCCTTAGTAAAAGTGATGAAAAGCAGCTAAACATGAAGCCAATAAAATAGGCAAAACCTGTGAGGTCTGCGTACATGAGAAATGTCGATTTTTGCAATGTGCTAATTTTGTCTTAATTTAATGTTGAAATCATTAAAAATCGGCCAAAAATACATAAGAAATACATCATGACACTAGTATTTCCTTAGTAAAAGTGATGACAAGCAGCTAAACATGAAGCCCATAAAATAGGCAAAACCTGTGAGGTCCGCGTACATGAGAAATGTCGATTTTTGCAATGTGCTAATTTTGTCTTAATTTAATGTTGAAATCATTAAAAATCGGCCAAAAATACATAAGAAATACATCATGACACTAGTATTCCTTAGTAAAAGTGATGAAAAGCAGCTAAACATGAAGCCCATAAAATAGGCAAAACCTGTGAGGTCCGCGTACATGAGAAATGTCGATTTTTGCAATGTGCTTATTTTGTCTTAATTTAATGTTGAAATCATTAAAAATCGGCCAAAAATACATAAGAAATACATCATGACACTAGTATTCCTTAGTAAAAGTGATGAAAAGCAGCTAAACATGAAGCCCATAAAAATAGGCAAAACCTGTGAGGTCCGCGTACATGAGAAATGTCGATTTTTGCAATGTGCTAATTTTGTCTTAATTTAATATTGAAATCATTAAAAATCGGCCAAAAATACATAAGAAATACATCATGACACTAGTATTCCTTAGTAAAAGTTATGAAAAGCAGCTAAACATGAAGCCCATAAAATAGGCAAAACCTGTGAGGTCCGCGTACATGAGAAATGTCGATTTTTGCAATGTGCTTATTTTGTCTTAATTTAATGTTGAAATCATTAAAAATCGGCCAAAAATACATAAGAAATACATCATGACACTAGTATTCCTTAGTAAAAGTGATGATAGGCAGCAAAACATGAAGCCCATAAAATAGGCAACACCTGTGAGGTCCGCGTACATGAGAAATGTCGATTTTTGCAATGTGCTAATTTTGTCTTAATTTAATATTGAAATCATTAAAAATCGGCCAAAAATACATAAGAAATACATCATGACACTAGTATTCCTTAGTAAAAGTGATGAAAAGCAGCTAAACATGAAGCGCATAAAATAGGCAAAACCTGTGAGGTCCGCGTACATGAGAAATGTCGATTTTTGCAATGTGCTAATTTTGTCTTAATTTAATGTTGAAATCATTAAAAATCGGCCAAAAATACATAAGAAATACATCATGACACTAGTATTCCTTAGTAAAAGTTATGAAAAGCAGCTAAACATGAAGCCCATAAAATAGGCAAAACCTGTGAGGTCCGCGTACATGAGAAATGTCGATTTTTGCAATGTGCTAATTTTTTCTTAATTTAATGTTGAAATCATTAAAAATCGGCCAAAAATACATAAGAAATACATCATGACACTAGTATTCCTTAGTAAAAGTGATGAACAGCAGCTAAACATGAAGCCCATAAAATAGGCAAAACCTGTGAGGTCTGCGTACATGAGAAATGTCGATTTTTGCAATGTGCTAATTTTGTCTTAATTTAATGTTGAAAATCATTACAAATCGGCCAAAAATACATAAGAAATTACATCATGACACTAGTATTCCTTAGTAAAAGTGATGAAAAGCAGCTAAACATGAAGCCCATAAAATAGGCAAAACCTGTGAGGTCCGCGTACATGAGAAATGTCGATTTTTGCAATGTGCTTATTTTGTCCTTATTTAATGTTGAAATCATTAAAAATCGGCCAAAAATACATAAGAAATACATCATGACACTAGTATTCCTTAGTAAAAGTGATGACAAGCAGCTAAACATGAAGCCCATAAAATATGCAAAACCTGTGAGGTCCGCGTACATGAGAAATGTCGATTTTTGCAATGTGCTTATTTTGTCTTAATTTAATGTTGAAATCATTAAAAATCGGCCAAAAATACATAAGAAATACATCATGACACTAGTATTCCTTAGTAAAAGTGATGACAAGCAGCTAAACATGAAGCCCATAAAATAGGCAAAACCTGTGAGGTCCGCGTACATGAGAAATGTCGATTTTTGCAATGTGCTTATTTTGTCTTAATTTAATGTTGAAATCATTAAAAATCGGCCAAAAATACATAAGAAATACATCATGACACTAGTATTCCTTAGTAAAAGTGATGAAAAGCAGCTAAACATGAAGCCCATAAAATAGGCAAAACCTGTGAGGTCCGCGTACATGAGAAATGTCGATTTTTGCAATGTGCTAATTTTGTCTTAATTTAATATTGAAATCATTAAAAATCGGCCAAAAATACATAAGAAATACATCATGACACTAGTATTCCTTAGTAAAAGTGATGAAAAGCAGCTAAACATGAAGCCCATAAAATAGGCAAAACCTGTGAGGTCCGCGTACATGAGAAATGTCGATTTTTGCAATGTGCTAATTTTGTCTTAATTTAATGTTGAAATCATTAAAAATCGGCCAAAAATACATAAGAAATACATCATGACACTAGTATTCCTTAGTAAAAGTGATGAAAAGCAGCTAAACATGAAGCCCATAAAATAGGCAAAACCTGTGAGGTCCGCGTACATGAGAAATGTCGATTTTTGCAATGTGCTAATTTTGTCTTAATTTAATGTTGAAATCATTAAAAATCGGCCAAAAATACATAAGAAATACATCATGACACTAGTATTCCTTAGTAAAAGTGATGAAAAGCAGCTAAACATGAAGCCCATGAAATAGGCAAAACCTGTGAGGTCCGCATACATGAGAAATGTCGATTTTTGCAATGTGCTAATTTTGTCTTAATTTAATATTGAAATCATTAAAAATCGGCCAAAAATACATAAGAAATACATCATGACACTAGTATTCCTTAGTAAAAGTGATGAAAAGCAGCTAAACATGAAGCCCATAAAATAGGCAAAACCTGTGAGGTCTGCGTACATGAGAAATGTCGATTTTTGCAATGTGCTTATTTTGTCTTAATTTAATGTTGAAATCATTAAAAAATCGGCAAAAAATACATAAGAAATACATCATGACACTAGTATTCCTTAGTAAAAGTGATGAAAAGCAGCTAAACATGAAGCCCATAAAATAGGCAAAACCTGTGAGGTCCGCGTACATGAGAAATGTCGATTTTTGCAATGTGCTTATTTTGTCTTAATTTAATGTTGAAATCATTAAAAATCGGCCAAAAATACATAAGAAATACATCATGACACTAGTATTCCTTAGTAAAAGTGATGACAAGCAGCTAAACATGAAGCCCATAAAATAGGCAAAACCTGTGAGGTCCGCGTACATGAGAAATGTCGATTTTTGCAATGTGCTTATTTTGTCTTAATTTAATGTTGAAATCATTAAAAATCGGCCAAAAATACATAAGAAATACATCATGACACTAGTATTCCTTAGTAAAAGTGATGAAAAGCAGCTAAACATGAAGCCCATAAAATAGGCAAAACCTGTGAGGTCCGCGTACATGAGAAATGTCGATTTTTGCAATGTGCTAATTTTGTCTTAATTTAATGTTGAAATCATTAAAAATCGGCCAAAAATACATAAGAAATACATCATGACACTAGTATTCCTTAGTAAAAGTGATGACAAGCAGCTAAACATGAAGCCCATAAAATAGGCAAAACCTGTGAGGTCCGCGTACATGAGAAATGTCGATTTTTGCAATGTGCTTATTTTGTCCTTATTTAATGTTGAAATCATTAAAAATCGGCCACAAATACATAAGAAATACATCATGACACTAGTATTCCTTAGTAAAAGTGATGAAAAGCAGCTAAACATGAAGCCCATAAAATAGGCAAAACCTGTGAGGTCTGCGTACATGAGAAATGTCGATTTTTGCAATGTGCTTATTTTGTCTTAATTTAATGTTGATATCATTAAAAATCGGCCAAAAATACATAAGAAATACATCATGACACTAGTATTCCTTAGTAAAAGTGATGAAAAGCAGCTAAACATGAAGCCCATAAAATAGGCAAAACCTGTGAGGTCCGCGTACATGAGAAATGTCGATTTTTGCAATGTGCTAATTTTGTCTTAATTTAATGTTGAAATCATTAAAAATCGGCCAAAAATACATAAGAAATACATCATGACACTAGTATTCCTTAGTAAAAGTGATGAAAAGCAGCTAAACATGAAGCCAATAAAATAGGCAAAACCTGTGAGGTCTGCGTACATGAGAAATGTCGATTTTTGCAATGTGCTAATTTTGTCTTAATTTAATGTTGAAATCATTAAAAATCGGCCAAAAATACATAAGAAATACATCATGACACTAGTATTCCTTAGTAAAAGTGACGACAAGCAGCTAAACATGAAGCCCATAAAATAGGCAAAACCTGTGAGGTCCGCGTACATGAGAAATGTCGATTTTTGCAATGTGCTAATTTTGTCTTAATTTAATGTTGAAATCATTAAAAATCGGCCAAAAATACATAAGAAATACATCATGACACTAGTATTCCTTAGTAAAAGTGATGAAAAGCAGCTAAACATGAAGCCCATAAAATAGGCAAAACCTGTGAGGTCCGCGTACATGAGAAATGTCGATTTTTGCAATGTGCTTATTTTGTCTTAATTTAATGTTGAAATCATTAAAAATCGGCCAAAAATACATAAGAAATACATCATGACACTAGTATTCCTTAGTAAAAGTGATGAAAAGCAGCTAAACATGAAGCCCATAAAATAGGCAAAACCTGTGAGGTCCGCGTACATGAGAAATGTCGATTTTTGCAATGTGCTAATTTTGTCTTAATTTAATATTGAAATCATTAAAAATCGGCGAAAAATACATAAGAAATACATCATGACACTAGTATTCCTTAGTAAAAGTTATGAAAAGCAGCTAAACATGAAGCCCATAAAATAGGCAAAACCTGTGAGGTCCGCGTACATGAGAAATGTCGATTTTTGCAATGTGCTTATTTTGTCTTAATTTAATGTTGAAATCATTAAAAATCGGCCAAAAATACATAAGAAATACATCATGACACTAGTATTCCTTAGTAAAAGTGATGATAGGCAGCAAAACATGAAGCCCATAAAATAGGCAACACCTGTGAGGTCCGCGTACATGAGAAATGTCGATTTTTGCAATGTGCTAATTTTGTCTTAATTTAATATTGAAATCATTAAAAATCGGCCAAAAATACATAAGAAATACATCATGACACTAGTATTCCTTAGTAAAAGTGATGAAAAGCAGCTAAACATGAAGCGCATAAAATAGGCAAAACCTGTGAGGTCCGCGTACATGAGAAATGTCGATTTTTGCAATGTGCTAATTTTGTCTTAATTTAATGTTGAAATCATTAAAAATCGGCCAAAAATACATAAGAAATACATCATGACACTAGTGTTCCTTAGTAAAAGTTATGAAAAGCAGCTAAACATGAAGCCCATAAAATAGGCAAAACCTGTGAGGTCCGCGTACATGAGAAATGTCGATTTTTGCAATGTGCTAATTTTTTCTTAATTTAATGTTGAAATCATTAAAAATCGGCCAAAAATACATAAGAAATACATCATGACACTAGTATTCCTTAGTAAAAGTGATAAACAGCAGCTAAACATGAAGCCCATAAAATAGGCAAAACCTGTGAGGTCTGCGTACATGAGAAATGTCGATTTTTGCAATGTGCTAATTTTGTCTTAATTTAATGTTGAAATCATTACAAATCGGCCAAAAATACATAAGAAATATATCATGACACTAGTATTCCTTAGTAAAAGTGATGAAAAGCAGCTAAACATGAAGCCCATAAAATAGGAAAAACCTGTGAGGTCCGCGTACATGAGAAATGTCGATTTTTGCAATGTGCTTATTTTGTCCTTATTTAATGTTGAAATCATTAAAAATCTGCCAAAAATACCTAAGAAATACATCATGACACTAGTATACCTTAGTAAAAGTGATGACAAGCAGCTAAACATGAAGCCCATAAAATAGGCAAAACCTGTGAGGTCCGCGTACATGAGAAATGTCGATTTTTACAATGTGCTTATTTTGTCTTAATTTAATGTTGAAATCATTAAAAATCGGCCAAAAATACATAAGAAATACATCATGACACTAGTATTCCTTAGTAAAAGTGATGACAAGCAGCTAAACATGAAGACCATAAAATAGGCAAAACCTGTGAGGTCCGCGTACATGAGAAATGTCGATTTTTGCAATGTGCTTATTTTGTCTTAATTTAATGTTGAAATCATTAAAAATCGGCCAAAAATACATAAGAAATACATCATGACACTAGTATTCCTTAGTAAAAGTGATGAAAAGCAGCTAAACATGAAGCCCATAAAATAGGCAAAACCTGTGAGGTCCGCGTACATGAGAAATGTCGATTTTTGCAATGTGCTAATTTTGTCTTAATTTAATATTGAAATCATTAAAAATCGGCCAAAAATACATAAGAAATACATCATGACACTAGTATTCCTTAGTAAAAGTGATGAAAAGCAGCTAAACATGGAGCCCATAAAATAGGCAAAACCTGTGAGGTCCGCGTACATGAGAAATGTCGATTTTTGCAATGTGCTAATTTTGTCTTAATTTAATGTTGAAATCATTAAAAATCGGCCAAAAATACATAAGAAATACATCATGACACTAGTATTCCTTAGTAAAAGTGATGAAAAGCAGCTAAACATGAAGCCCATAAAATAGGCAAAACCTGTGAGGTCCGCGTACATGAGAAATGTCGATTTTTGCAATGTGCTAATTTTGTCTTAATTTAATGTTGAAATCATTAAAAATCGGCCAAAAATACATAAGAAATACATCATGACACTAGTATTCCTTAGTAAAAGTGATGAAAAGCAGCTAAACATGAAGCCCATAAAATAGGCAAAACCTGTGAGGTCCGCGTACATGAGAAATGTCGATTTTTGCAATGTGCTAATTTTGTCTTAATTTTATATTGAAATCATTAAAAATCGGCCAAAAATACATAAGAAATACATCATGACACTAGTATTCCTTAGTAAAAGTGATGAAAAGCAGCTAAACATGAAGCCCATAAAATAGGCAAAACCTGTGAGGTCTGCGTACATGAGAAATGTCGATTTTTGCAATGTGCTTATTTTGTCTTAATTTAATGTTGAAATCATTAAAAATCGGCCAAAAATACATAAGAAATACATCATGACACAAGTATTCCTTAGTAAAAGTGATGAAAAGCAGCTAAACATGAAGCCCATAAAATAGGCAAAACCTGTGAGGTCCGCGTACATGAGAAATGTCGATTTTTGCAATGTGCTTATTTTGTCTTAATTTAATGTTGAAATCATTAAAAATCGGCCAAAAATACATAAGAAATACATCATGACACTAGTATTCCTTAGTAAAAGTGATGAAAAGCAGCTAAACATGAAGCCCATAAAATAAGCAAAACCTGTGATGTCCGCGTACATGAGAAATGTCGATTTTTGCAATGTGCTAATTTTGTCTTAATTTAATATTGAAATCATTAAAAATCGGCCAAAAATACATAAGAAATACATCATGACACTAGTATTCCTTAGTAAAAGTGATGAAAAGCAGCTAAACATGAAGCCCATAAAATAGGCAAAACCTGTGAGGTCCGCGTACATGAGAAATGTCGATTTTTGCAATGTGCTAATTTTGTCTTAATTTAATGTTGAAATCATTAAAAATCGGCCAAAAATACATAAGAAATACATCATGACACTAGTATTCCTTAGTAAAAGTGATGAAAAGCAGCTAAACATGAAGCCCATAAAATAGGCAAAACCTGTGAGGTCCGCGTACATGAGAAATGTCGATTTTTGCAATGTGCTAATTTTGTCCTTATTTAATGTTGAAATCATTAAAAATCGGCCAAAAATACATAAGAAATACATCATGACACTAGTATTCCTTAGTAAAAGTGATGAAAAGCAGCTAAACATGAAGCCCATAAAATAGGCAAAACCTGTGAGGTCCGCGTACATGAGAAATGTCGATTTTTGCAATGTGCTTATTTTGTCCTTATTTAATGTTGAAATCATTAAAAATCTGCCGAAAATACATAAGAAATACATCATGACACTAGTATTCCTTAGTAAAAGTGATGAAAAGCAGCTAAACATGAAGCCCATAAAATAGGCAAAACCTGTGAGGTCCGCGTACATGAGAAATGTCGATTTTTGCAATGTGCTAATTTTGTCTTAATTTAATATTGAAATCATTAAAAATCTGCCAAAAATACATAAGAAATACATCATGACACTAGTATTCCTTAGTAAAAGTGATGAAAAGCAGCTAAACATGAAGCCCATAAAATAGGCAAAACCTGTGAGGTCCGCGTACATGAGAAATGTCGATTTTTGCAATGTGCTAATTTTGTCTTAATTTAATATTGAAATCATTAAAAATCGGCCAAAAATACATAAGAAATACATCATGACACTAGTATTCCTTAGTAAAAGTGATGAAAAGCAGCTAAACATGAAGCGCATAAAATAGGCAAAACCTGTGAGGTCCGCGTACATGAGAAATGTCGATTTTTGCAATGTGCGAATTTTGTCTTAATTTAATGTTGAAATCATTAAAAATCGGCCAAAAATACATAAGAAATACATCATGACACTAGTATTCCTTAGTAAAAGTGATGAAAAGCAGCTAAACATGAAGCCCATAAAATAGGCAAAACCTGTGAGGTCTGCGTACATGAGAAATGTCGATTTTTGCAATGTGCTTATTTTGTCTTAATTTAATGTTGAAATCATTAAAAATCGGCCAAAAATACATAAGAAATACATCATGACACAAGTATTCCTTAGTAAAAGTGATGAAAAGCAGCTAAACATGAAGCCCATAAAATAGGCAAAACCTGTGAGGTCCGCGTACATGAGAAATGTCGATTTTTGCAATGTGCTTATTTTGTCTTAATTTAATGTTGAAATCATTAAAAATCGGCCAAAAATACATAAGAAATACATCATGACACTAGTATTCCTTAGTAAAAGTGATGAAAAGCAGCTAAACATGAAGCCCATAAAATAGGCAAAACCTGTGATGTCCGCGTACATGAGAAATGTCGATTTTTGCAATGTGCTAATTTTGTCTTAATTTAATATTGAAATCATTAAAAAATCGGCCAAAAATACATAAGAAATACATCATGACACTAGTATTCCTTAGTAAAAGTGATGAAAAGCAGCTAAACATGAAGCCCATAAAATAGGCAAAACCTGTGAGGTCCGCGTACATGAGAAATGTCGATTTTTGCAATGTGCTAATTTTGTCTTAATTTAATTGTTGAAATCATTAAAAATCGGCCAAAAATACATAAGAAATACATCATGACACTAGTATTCCTTAGTAAAAGTGATGAAAAGCAGCTAAACATGAAGCCCATAAAATAGGCAAAACCTGTGAGGTCCGCGTACATGAGAAATGTCGATTTTTGCAATGTGCTAATTTTGTCCTTTATTTAATGTTGAAATCATTAAAAATCGGCCAAAAATACATAAGAAATACATCATGACACTAGTATTCCTTAGTAAAAGTGATGAAAAGCAGCTAAACATGAAGCCCATAAAATAGGCAAAACCTGTGAGGTCCGCGTACATGAGAAATGTCGATTTTTGCAATGTGCTTATTTTGTCCTTATTTAATGTTGAAATCATTAAAAATCTGCCGAAAATACATAAGAAATACATCATGACACTAGTATTCCTTAGTAAAAGTGATGAAAAGCAGCTAAACATGAAGCCCATAAAATAGGCAAAACCTGTGAGGTCCGCGTACATGAGAAATGTCGATTTTTGCAATGTGCTAATTTTGTCTTAATTTAATATTGAAATCATTAAAAATCTGCCAAAAATACATAAGAAATACATCATGACACTAGTATTCCTTAGTAAAAGTGATGAAAAGCAGCTAAACATGAAGCCCATAAAATAGGCAAAACCTGTGAGGTCCGCGTACATGAGAAATGTCGATTTTTGCAATGTGCTAATTTTGTCTTAATTTAATATTGAAATCATTAAAAATCGGCCAAAAAATACATAAGAAATACATCATGACACTAGTATTCCTTAGTAAAAGTGATGAAAAGCAGCTAAACATGAAGCGCATAAAATAGGCAAAACCTGTGAGGTCCGCGTACATGAGAAATGTCGATTTTTGCAATGTGCGAATTTTGTCTTAATTTAATGTTGAAATCATTAAAAATCGGCCAAAAATACATAAGAAATACATCATGACACTAGTATTCCTTAGTAAAAGTGATGAAAAGCAGCTAAACATGAAGCCCATAAAATAGGCAAAACCTGTGAGGTCCGCGTACATGAGAAATGTCGATTTTTGCAATGTGCTAATTTTTTCTTAATTTTATGTTGAAATCATTAAAAATCGGCCAAAAATACATAAGAAATACATCATGACACAAGTAATCCTTAGTAAAAGTTATGAAAAGCAGCTAAACATGAAGCCCATAAAATAGGCAAAACCTGTGAGGTCCGCGTACATGAGAAATGTCGATTTTTGCAATGTGCTTATTTTGTCCTTATTTAATGTTGAAATCATTAAAAATCGGCCAAAAATACCTAAGAAATACATCATGACACTAGTATACCTTAGTAAAAGTGATGACAAGCAGCTAAACATGAAGCCCATAAAATAGGCAAAACCTGTGAGGTCTGCGTACATGAGAAATGTCGATTTTTGCAATGTGCTAATTTTGTCTTAATTTAATGTTGAAATCATTACAAATCGGCCAAAAATACATAAGAAATACATCATGACACTAGTATTCCTTAGTAAAAGTGATGAAAAGCAGCTAAACATGAAGCCCATAAAATAGGCAAAACCTGTGAGGTCCGCGTACATGAGAAATGTCGATTTTTGCAATGTGCTTATTTTGTCCTTATTTAATGTTGAAAATCATTAAAAATCGGCCAAAAATACATAAGAAATACATCATGACACTAGTATTCCTATGTAAAAGTGATGACAAGCAGCTAAACATGAAGCCCATAAAATAGGCAAAACCTGTGAGGTCCGCGTACATGAGAAACGTCGATTTTTGCAATGTGCTTATTTTGTCTTAATTTAATGTTGAAATCATTAAAAATCGGCCAAAAATACATAAGAAATACATCATGACACTAGTATTCCTTAGTAAAAGTGATGACAAGCAGCTAAACATGAAGCCCATAAAATAGGCAAAACCTGTGAGGTCCGCGTACATGAGAAATGTCGATTTTTGCAATGTGCTTATTTTGTCTTAATTTAATGTTGAAATCATTAAAAATCGGCCAAAAATACATAAGAAATACATCATGACACTAGTATTCCTTAGTAAAAGTGATGAAAAGCAGCTAAACATGAAGCCCATAAAATAGGCAAAACCTGTGAGGTCCGCGTACATGAGAAATGTCGATTTTTGCAATGTGCTAATTTTGTCTTAATTTAATATTGAAATCATTAAAAATCGGCCAAAAATACATAAGAAATACATCATGACACAAGTATTCCTTAGTAAAAGTGATGAAAAGCAGCTAAACATGAAGCCCATAAAATAGGCAAAACCTGTGAGGTCCGCGTACATGAGAAATGTCGATTTTTGCAATGTGCTAATTTTGTCTTAATTTAATGTTGAAATCATTAAAAATCGGCCAAAAATACATAAGAAATACATCATGACACTAGTATTCCTTAGTAAAAGTTATGAAAAGCAGCTAAACATGAAGCCCATAAAATAGGCAAAACCTGTGAGGTCCGCGTACATGAGAAATGTCGATTTTTGCAATGTGCTAATTTTTTCTTAATTTAATGTTGAAATCATTAAAATCGGCCAAAAATACATAAGAAATACATCATGACACTAGTATTCCTTAGTAAAAGTGATGAACAGCAGCTAAACATGAAGCCCATAAAATAGGCAAAACCTGTGAGGTCCGCGTACATGAGAAATGTCGATTTTTGCAATGTGCTTATTTTGTCTTAATTTAATGTTGAAATCATTAAAAATCGGCCAAAAATACATAAGAAATACATCATGACACTAGTATTCCTTAGTAAAAGTGATGACAAGCAGCTAAACATGAAGCCCATAAAATAGGCAAAACCTGTGAGGTCCGCGTACATGAGAAATGTCGATTTTTGCAATGTGCTTATTTTGTCTTAATTTAATGTTGAAATCATTAAAAATCGGCCAAAAATACATAAGAAATACATCATGACACTAGTATTCCTTAGTAAAAGTGATGAAAAGCAGCTAAACATGAAGCCCATAAAATAGGCAAAACCTGTGAGGTCCGCGTACATGAGAAATGTCGATTTTTGCAATGTGCTAATTTTGTCTTAATTTAATATTGAAATCATTAAAAATCGGCCAAAATACATAAGAAATACATCATGACACTAGTATTCCTTAGTAAAAGTGATGAAAAGCAGCTAAACATGAAGCCCATAAAATAGGCAAAACCTGTGAGGTCTGCGTACATGAGAAATGTCGATTTTTGCAATGTGCTTATTTTGTCTTAATTTAATGTTGATATCACAAAAATCGGCCAAAAATACATAAGAAATACATCATGACACTAGTATTCCTTAGTAAAAGTGATGAAAGCAGCTAAACATGAAGCCCATAAAATAGGCAAAACCTGTGAGGTCCGCGTACATGAGAAATGTCGATTTTTGCAATGTGCTAATTTTGTCTTAATTTAATGTTGAAATCATTAAAAATCGGCCAAAAATACATAAGAAATACATCATGACACTAGTATTCCTTAGTAAAAGTGATGAAAAGCAGCTAAACATGAAGCCCATAAAATAGGCAAAACCTGTGAGGTCCGCGTACATGAGAAATGTCGATTTTTGCAATGTGCTTATTTTGTCTTAATTTAATGTTGAAATCATTAAAAATCGGCCAAAAATACATAAGAAATACATCATGACACTAGTATTCCTTAGTAAAAGTGATGAAAAGCAGCTAAACATGAAGCCCATAAAATAGGCAAAACCTGTGAGGTCCGCGTACATGAGAAATGTCGATTTTTGCAATGTGCTAATTTTGTCTTAATTTAATATTGAAATCATCAAAAATCGGCCAAAAATACATAAGAAATACATCATGACACTAGTATTCCTTAGTAAAAGTGATGAAAAGCAGCTAAACATGAAGCCCATAAAATAGGCAAAACCTGTGAGGTCTGCGTACATGAGAAATGTCGATTTTTGCAATGTGCTTATTTTGTCTTAATTTAATGTTGAAATCATTAAAAATCGGCCAAAAATACATAAGAAATACATCATGACACTAGTATTCCTTAGTAAAAGTGATGAAAAGCAGCTAAACATGAAGCCCATAAAATAGGCAAAACCTGTGAGGTCCGCGTACATGAGAAATGTCGATTTTTGCAATGTGCTTATTTTGTCTTAATTTAATGTTGAAATCATTAAAAATCGGCCAAAAATACATAAGAAATACATCATGACACGAGTATTCCTTAGTAAAAGTGATGATAGGCAGCAAACATGAAGCCCATAAAATAGGCAAAACCTGTGAGGTCCGCGTACATGAGAAATGTCGATTTTTGCAATGTGCTTATTTTGTCTTAATTTAATGTTGAAATCATTAAAAATCGGCCAAAAATACATAAGAAATACATCATGACACTAGTATTCCTTAGTAAAAGTGATGACAAGCAGCTAAACATGAAGCCCATAAAATAGGCAAAACCTGTGAGGTCCGCGTACATGAGAAATGTCGATTTTTTCAATGTGTTATTTTGTCTTAATTTAATGTTGAAATCATTAAAAATCGGCCAAAAATACATAAGAAATACATCATGACACTAGTATTCCTTAGTAAAAGTGATGAAAAGCAGCTAAACATGAAGCCCATAAAATAGGCAAAACCTGTGAGGTCCGCGTACATGAGAAATGTCGATTTTTGCAATGTGCTAATTTTGTCTTAATTTAATATTGAAATCATTAAAAATCGGCCAAAAATACATAAGAAATACATCATGACACTAGTATTCCTTAGTAAAAGTGATGAAAAGCAGCTAAACATGAAGCCCATAAAATAGGCAAAACCTGTGAGGTCCGCGTACATGAGAAATGTCGATTTTTGCAATGTGCTTATTTTGTCCTTATTTAATGTTGAAATCATTAAAAATCTGCAAAAATACATAAGAAATACATCATGACACTAGTATTCCTTAGTAAAAGTGATAAAAAGCAGCTAAACATGAAGCCCATTAAATAGGCAAAACCTGTGAGGTCCGCGTACATGAGAAATGTCGATTTTTGCAATGTGCTAATTTTGTCTTAATTTAATATTGAAATCATTAAAAATCGGCCAAAAATACATAAGAAATACATCATGACACTAGTATTCCTTAGTAAAAGTGATGACAAGCAGCTAAACATGAAGCCCATAAAATAGGCAAAACCTGTGAGGTCCGCGTACATGAGAAATGTCGATTTTTGCAATGTGCTTATTTTGTCTTAATTTAATGTTGAAATCATTAAAAATCGGCCAAAAATACATAAGAAATACATCATGACACTAGTATTCCTTAGTAAAAGTGATGAAAAGCAGCTAAACATGAAGCCCATAAAATAGGCAAAACCTGTGAGGTCCGCGTACATGAGAAATGTCGATTTTTGCAATGTGCTAATTTTGTCTTAATTTAATGTTGAAATCATTAAAAATCGGCCAAAAATACATAAGAAATACATCATGACACGAGTATTCCTTAGTAAAAGTGATGAAAAGCAGCTAAACATGAAGCCCATAAAATAGGCAAAACCTGTGAGGTCCGCGTACATGAGAAATGTCGATTTTTGCAATGTGCTAATTTTGTCTTAATTTAATGTTGAAATCATTAAAAATCGGCCAAAAATACATAAGAAATACATCATGACACTAGTATTCCTTAGTAAAAGTGATGAAAAGCAGCTAAACATGAAGCCCATAAAATAGGCAAAACCTGTGAGGTCCGCGTACATGAGAAATGTCGATTTTTGCAATGTGCTAATTTTGTCTTAATTTAATGTTGAAATCATTAAAAATCGGCCAAAAATACATAAGAAATACATCATGACACTAGTATTCCTTAGTAAAAGTGATGAAAAGCAGCTAAACATGAAGCCCATAAAATAGGCAAAACCTGTGAGGTCCGCGTACATGAGAAATGTCGATTTTTGCAATGTGCTAATTTTGTCTTAATTTAATGTTGAAATCATTAAAAATCGGCCAAAAATACATAAGAAATACATCATGACACTAGTATTCCTTAGTAAAAGTGATGACAAGCAGCTAAACATGAAGCCCATAAAATAGGCAAAACCTGTGAGGTCCGCGTACATGAGAAATGTCGATTTTTGCAATGTGCTTATTTTGTCCTTATTTAATGTTGAAATCATAAAAAATCGGCCACAAATACATAAGAAATACATCATGACACTAGTATTCCTTAGTAAAAGTGATGAAAAGCAGCTAAACATGAAGCCCATAAAATAGGCAAAACCTGTGAGGTCTGCGTACATGAGAAATGTCGATTTTTGCAATGTGCTTATTTTGTCTTAATTTAATGTTGATATCACAAAAAATCGGCCAAAAATACATAAGAAATACATCATGACACTAGTATTCCTTAGTAAAAGTGATGAAAAGCAGCTAAACATGAAGCCCATAAAATAGGCAAAACCTGTGAGGTCCGCGTACATGAGAAATGTCGATTTTTGCAATGTGCTAATTTTGTCTTAATTTAATGTTGAAATCATTAAAAATCGGCCAAAAATACATAAGAAATACATCATGACACTAGTATTCCTTAGTAAAAGTGATGAAAAGCAGCTAAACATGAAGCCCATAAAATAGGCAAAACCTGTGAGGTCCGCGTACATGAGAAATGTCGATTTTTGCAATGTGCTTATTTTGTCTTAATTTAATGTTGAAATCATTAAAAATCGGCCAAAAATACATAAGAAATACATCATGACACTAGTATTCCTTAGTAAAAGTGATGAAAAGCAGCTAAACATGAAGCCCATAAAATAGGCAAAACCTGTGAGGTCCGCGTACATGAGAAATGTCGATTTTTGCAATGTGCTAATTTTGTCTTAATTTAATATTGAAATCATTAAAAATCGGCACAAAATACATAAGAAATACATCATGACACTAGTATTCCTTAGTAAAAGTGATGAAAAGCAGCTAAACATGAAGCCCATAAAATAGGCAAAACCTGTGAGGTCTGCGTACATGAGAAATGTCGATTTTTGCAATGTGCTTATTTTGTCTTAATTTAATGTTGAAATCATTAAAAATCGGCCAAAAATACATAAGAAATACATCATGACACTAGTATTCCTTAGTAAAAGTGATGAAAAGCAGCTAAACATGAAGCCCATAAAATAGGCAAAACCTGTGAGGTCTGCGTACATGAGAAATGTCGATTTTTGCAATGTGCTAATTTTGTCTTAATTTAATGTTGAAATCATTAAAAATCGGCCAAAAATACATAAGAAATACATCATGACACTAGTATTCCTTAGTAAAAGTGATGAAAAGCAGCTAAACATGAAGCCCATAAAATAGGCAAAACCTGTGAGGTCCGCGTACATGAGAAATGTCGATTTTTGCAATGTGCTTATTTTGTCTTAATTTAATGTTGAAATCATTAAAAATCGGCCAAAAATACATAAGAAATACATCATGACACTAGTATTCCTTAGTAAAAGTGATAAAAAGCAGCTAAACATGAAGCCCATAAAATAGGCAAAACCTGTGAGGTCCGCGTACATGAGAAATGTCGATTTTTGCAATGTGCTAATTTTGTCTTAATTTAATATTGAAATCATTAAAAATCGGCCAAAAATACATAAGAAATACATCATGACACTAGTATTCCTTAGTAAAAGTGATGAAAAGCAGCTAAACATGAAGCCCATAAAATAGGCAAAACCTGTGAGGTCTGCGTACATGAGAAATGTCGATTTTTGCAATGTGCTTATTTTGTCTTAATTTAATGTTGAAATCATTAAAAATCGGCCAAAAATACATAAGAAATACATCATGACACTAGTATTCCTTAGTAAAAGTGATGAAAAGCAGCTAAACATGAAGCCCATAAAATAGGCAAAACCTGTGAGGTCCGCGTACATGAGAAATGTCGATTTTTGCAATGTGCTTATTTTGTCTTAATTTAATGTTGAAATCATTAAAAATCGGCCAAAAATACATAAGAAATACATCATGACACGAGTATTCCTTAGTAAAAGTGATGATAGGCAGCAAAACATGAAGCCCATAAAATAGGCAAAACCTGTGAGGTCCGCGTACATGAGAAATGTCGATTTTTGCAATGTGCTTATTTTGTCTTAATTTAATGTTGAAATCATTAAAAATCGGCCAAAAATACATAAGAAATACATCATGACACTAGTATTCCTTAGTAAAAGTGATGACAAGCAGCTAAACATGAAGCCCATAAAATAGGCAAAACCTGTGAGGTCCGCGTACATGAGAAATGTCGATTTTTGCAATGTGCTTATTTTGTCTTAATTTAATGTTGAAATCATTAAAAATCGGCCAAAAATACATAAGAAATACATCATGACACGAGTATTCCTTAGTAAAAGTGATGAAAAGCAGCTAAACATGAAGCCCATAAAATAGGCAAAACCTGTGAGGTCCGCGTACATGAGAAATGTCGATTTTTGCAATGTGCTAATTTTGTCTTAATTTAATGTTGAAATCATTAAAAATCGGCCAAAAATACATAAGAAATACATCATGACACTAGTATTCCTTAGTAAAAGTGATGACAAGCAGCTAAACATGAAGCCCATAAAATAGGCAAAACCTGTGAGGTCCGCGTACATGAGAAATGTCGATTTTTGCAATGTGCTTATTTTGTCCTTATTTAATGTTGAAATCATAAAAAATCGGCCACAAATACATAAGAAATACATCATGACACTAGTATTCCTTAGTAAAAGTGATGAAAAGCAGCTAAACATGAAGCCCATAAAATAGGCAAAACCTGTGAGGTCTGCGTACATGAGAAATGTCGATTTTTGCAATGTGCTTATTTTGTCTTAATTTAATGTTGATATCATTAAAAATCGGCCAAAAATACATAAGAAATACATCATGACACTAGTATTCCTTAGTAAAAGTGATGAAAAGCAGCTAAACATGAAGCCCATAAAATAGGCAAAACCTGTGAGGTCCGCGTACATGAGAAATGTCGATTTTTGCAATGTTCTAATTTTGTCTTAATTTAATGTTGAAATCATTAAAAATCGGCCAAAAATACATAAGAAATACATCATGACACTAGTATTCCTTAGTAAAAGTGATGAAAAGCAGCTAAACATGAAGCCCATAAAATAGGCAAAACCTGTGAGGTCCGCGTACATGAGAAATGTCGATTTTTGCAATGTGCTAATTTTGTCTTAATTTAATGTTGAAATCATTAAAAATCGGCCAAAAATACATAAGAAATACATCATGACACTAGTATTCCTTAGTAAAAGTGATGAAAAGCAGCTAAACATGAAGCCCATAAAATAGGCAAAACCTGTGAGGTCCGCGTACATGAGAAATGTCGATTTTTGCAATGTGCTAATTTTGTCTTAATTTAATGTTGAAATCATTAAAAATCGGCCAAAAATACATAAGAAATACATCATGACACTAGTATTCCTTAGTAAAAGTGATGAAAAGCAGCTAAACATGAAGCCCATAAAATAGGCAAAACCTGTGAGGTCCGCGTACATGAGAAATGTCGATTTTTGCAATGTGCTTATTTTGTCTTAATTTAATGTTGAAATCATTAAAAATCGGCCAAAAATACATAAGAAATACATCATGACACTAGTATTCCTTAGTAAAAGTGATGAAAAGCAGCTAAACATGAAGCCCATAAAATAGGCAAAACCTGTGAGGTCCGCGTATATGAGAAATGTCGATTTTTGCAATGTGCTAATTTTGTCTTAATTTAATATTGAAATCATTAAAAATCGGCACAAAATACATAAGAAATACATCATGACACTAGTATTCCTTAGTAAAAGTGATGAAAAGCAGCTAAACATGAAGCCCATAAAATAGGCAAAACCTGTGAGGTCTGCGTACATGAGAAATGTCGATTTTTGCAATGTGCTAATTTTGTCTTAATTTAATGTTGAAATCATTAAAAATCGGCCAAAAATACATAAGAAATACATCATGACACTAGTATTCCTTAGTAAAAGTGATGAAAAGCAGCTAAACATGAAGCCCATAAAATAGGCAAAACCTGTGAGGTCCGCGTACATGAGAAATGTCGATTTTTGCAATGTGCTTATTTTGTCTTAATTTAATGTTGAAATCATTAAAAATCGGCCAAAAATACATAAGAAATACATCATGACACTAGTATTCCTTAGTAAAAGTGATGAAAAGCAGCTAAACATGAAGCCCATAAAATAGGCAAAACCTGTGAGGTCCGCGTACATGAGAAATGTCGATTTTTGCAATGTGCTAATTTTGTCTTAATTTAATATTGAAATCATTAAAAATCGGCCAAAAATACATAAGAAATACATCATGACACTAGTATTCCTTAGTAAAAGTGATGAAAAGCAGCTAAACATGAAGCCCATAAAATAGGCAAAACCTGTGAGGTCTGCGTACATGAGAAATGTCGATTTTTGCAATGTGCTTATTTTGTCTTAATTTAATGTTGAAATCATTAAAAATCGGCCAAAAATACATAAGAAATACATCATGACACTAGTATTCCTTAGTAAAAGTGATGAAAAGCAGCTAAACATGAAGCCCATAAAATAGGCAAAACCTGTGAGGTCCGCGTACATGAGAAATGTCGATTTTTGCAATGTGCTTATTTTGTCTTAATTTAATGTTGAAATCATTAAAAATCGGCCAAAAATACATAAGAAATACATCATGACACGAGTATTCCTTAGTAAAAGTGATGACAAGCAGCTAAACATGAAGCCCATAAAATAGGCAAAACCTGTGAGGTCCGCATACATGAGAAATGTCGATTTTTGCAATGTGCTTATTTTGTCTTAATTTAATGTTGAAATCATTAAAAATCGGCCAAAAATACATAAGAAATACATCATGACACGAGTATTCCTTAGTAAAAGTGATGAAAAGCAGCTAAACATGAAGCCCATAAAATAGGCAAAACCTGTGAGGTCCGCGTACATGAGAAATGTCGATTTTTGCAATGTGCTAATTTTGTCTTAATTTAATGTTGAAATCATTAAAAATCGGCCAAAAATACATAAGAAATACATCATGACACTAGTATTCCTTAGTAAAAGTGATGACAAGCAGCTAAACATGAAGCCCATAAAATAGGCAAAACCTGTGAGGTCCGCGTACATGAGAAATGTCGATTTTTGCAATGTGCTTATTTTGTCCTTATTTAATGTTGAAATCATAAAAAATCGGCCACAAATACATAAGAAATACATCATGACACTAGTATTCCTTAGTAAAAGTGATGAAAAGCAGCTAAACATGAAGCCCATAAAATAAGCAAAACCTGTGATGTCCGCGTACATGAGAAATGTCGATTTTTGCAATGTGCTAATTTTGTCTTAATTTAATATTGAAATCATTAAAAATCGGCCAAAAATACATAAGAAATACATCATGACACTAGTATTCCTTAGTAAAAGTGATGAAAAGCAGCTAAACATGAAGCCCATAAAATAGGCAAAACCTGTGAGGTCCGCGTACATGAGAAATGTCGATTTTTGCAATGTGCTAATTTTGTCTTAATTTAATGTTGAAATCATTAAAAATCGGCCAAAAATACATAAGAAATACATCATGACACTAGTATTCCTTAGTAAAAGTGATGAAAAGCAGCTAAACATGAAGCCCATAAAATAGGCAAAACCTGTGAGGTCCGCGTACATGAGAAATGTCGATTTTTGCAATGTGCTAATTTTGTCCTTATTTAATGTTGAAATCATTAAAAATCGGCCAAAAATACATAAGAAATACATCATGACACTAGTATTCCTTAGTAAAAGTGATGAAAAGCAGCTAAACATGAAGCCCATAAAATAGGCAAAACCTGTGAGGTCCGCGTACATGAGAAATGTCGATTTTTGCAATGTGCTTATTTTGTCCTTATTTAATGTTGAAATCATTAAAAATCTGCCGAAAATACATAAGAAATACATCATGACACTAGTATTCCTTAGTAAAAGTGATGAAAAGCAGCTAAACATGAAGCCCATAAAATAGGCAAAACCTGTGAGGTCCGCGTACATGAGAAATGTCGATTTTTGCAATGTGCTAATTTTGTCTTAATTTAATATTGAAATCATTAAAAATCTGCCAAAAATACATAAGAAATACATCATGACACTAGTATTCCTTAGTAAAAGTGATGAAAAGCAGCTAAACATGAAGCCCATAAAATAGGCAAAACCTGTGAGGTCCGCGTACATGAGAAATGTCGATTTTTGCAATGTGCTAATTTTGTCTTAATTTAATATTGAAATCATTAAAAATCGGCCAAAAATACATAAGAAATACATCATGACACTAGTATTCCTTAGTAAAAGTGATGAAAAGCAGCTAAACATGAAGCGCATAAAATAGGCAAAACCTGTGAGGTCCGCGTACATGAGAAATGTCGATTTTTGCAATGTGCGAATTTTGTCTTAATTTAATGTTGAAATCATTAAAAATCGGCCAAAAATACATAAGAAATACATCATGACACTAGTATTCCTTAGTAAAAGTGATGAAAAGCAGCTAAACATGAAGCCCATAAAATAGGCAAAACCTGTGAGGTCTGCGTACATGAGAAATGTCGATTTTTGCAATGTGCTTATTTTGTCTTAATTTAATGTTGAAATCATTAAAAATCGGCCAAAAATACATAAGAAATACATCATGACACAAGTATTCCTTAGTAAAAGTGATGAAAAGCAGCTAAACATGAAGCCCATAAAATAGGCAAAACCTGTGAGGTCCGCGTACATGAGAAATGTCGATTTTTGCAATGTGCTTATTTTGTCTTAATTTAATGTTGAAATCATTAAAAATCGGCCAAAAATACATAAGAAATACATCATGACACTAGTATTCCTTAGTAAAAGTGATGAAAAGCAGCTAAACATGAAGCCCATAAAATAGGCAAAACCTGTGATGTCCGCGTACATGAGAAATGTCGATTTTTGCAATGTGCTAATTTTGTCTTAATTTAATATTGAAATCATTAAAAATCGGCCAAAAATACATAAGAAATACATCATGACACTAGTATTCCTTAGTAAAAGTGATGAAAAGCAGCTAAACATGAAGCCCATAAAATAGGCAAAACCTGTGAGGTCCGCGTACATGAGAAATGTCGATTTTTGCAATGTGCTAATTTTGTCTTAATTTAATGTTGAAATCATTAAAAATCGGCCAAAAATACATAAGAAATACATCATGACACTAGTATTCCTTAGTAAAAGTGATGAAAAGCAGCTAAACATGAAGCCCATAAAATAGGCAAAACCTGTGAGGTCCGCGTACATGAGAAATGTCGATTTTTGCAATGTGCTAATTTTGTCTTAATTTAATGTTGAAATCATTAAAAATCGGCCAAAAATACATAAGAAATACATCATGACACTAGTATTCCTTAGTAAAAGTGATGAAAAGCAGCTAAACATGAAGCCCATAAAATAGGCAAAACCTGTGAGGTCCGCGTACATGAGAAATGTCGATTTTTGCAATGTGCTTATTTTGTCTTAATTTAATGTTGAAATCATCAAAAATCGGCCAAAAATACATAAGAAATACATCATGACACTAGTATTCCTTAGTAAAAGTGATGAAAAGCAGCTAAACATGAAGCCCATAAAATAGGCAAAACCTGTGAGGTCCGCGTACATGAGAAATGTCGATTTTTGCAATGTGCTAATTTTGTCTTAATTTAATATTGAAATCATTAAAAATCGGCCAAAAATACATAAGAAATACATCATGACACTAGTATTCCTTAGTAAAAGTGATAAAAAGCAGCTAAACATGAAGCCCATAAAATAGGCAAAACCTGTGAAGTCTGCGTACATGAGAAATGTCGATTTTTGCAATGTGCTTATTTTGTCTTAATTTAATGTTAAAATCATTAAAAATCGGCCAAAAATACATAAGAAATACATCATGACACTAGTATTCCTTAGTAAAAGTGATGAAAAGCAGCTAAACATGAAGCCCATAAAATAGGCAAAACCGGTGAGGTCCGCGTACATGAGAAATGTCGATTTTTGCAATGTGCTTATTTTGTCTTAATTTAATGTTGAAATCATTAAAAATTTGCCAAAAATACATAAGAAATACATCATGACACGAGTATTCCTTAGTAAAAGTGATGATAGGCAGCAAAACATGAAGCCCATAAAATAGGCAAAACCTGTGAGGTCCGCGTACATGAGAAATGTCGATTTTTGCAATGTGCTTATTTTGTCTTAATTTAATGTTGAAATCATTAAAAATCGGCCAAAAATACATAAGAAATACATCATGACACTAGTATTCTTTAGTAAAAGTGATGAAAAGCAGCTAAACATGAAGCCCATAAAATAGGCAAAACCTGTGAGGTCCGCGTACATGAGAAATGTCGATTTTTGCAATGTGCTTATTTTGTCCTTATTTAATGTTGAAATCATAAAAAATCGGCCACAAATACATAAGAAATACATCATGACACTAGTATTCCTTAGTAAAAGTGATGAAAAGCAGCTAAACATGAAGCCCATAAAATAGGCAAAACCTGTGAGGTCTGCGTACATGAGAAATGTCGATTTTTGCAATGTGCTTATTTTGTCTTAATTTAATGTTGATATCATTAAAAATCGGCCAAAAATACATAAGAAATACATCATGACACTAGTATTCCTTAGTAAAAGTGATGAAAAGCAGCTAAACATGAAGCCCATAAAATAGGCAAAACCTGTGAGGTCCGCGTACATGAGAAATGTCGATTTTTGCAATGTGCTAATTTTGTCTTAATTTAATGTTGAAATCATTAAAAATCGGCCAAAAATACATAAGAAATACATCATGACACTAGTATTCCTTAGTAAAAGTGATGAAAAGCAGCTAAACATGAAGCCCATAAAATAGGCAAAACCTGTGAGGTCCGCGTACATGAGAAATGTCGATTTTTGCAATGTGCTAATTTTGTCTTAATTTAATGTTGAAATCATTAAAAATCGGCCAAAAATACATAAGAAATACATCATGACACTAGTATTCCTTAGTAAAAGTGATGAAAAGCAGCTAAACATGAAGCCCATAAAATAGGCAAAACCTGTGAGGTCCGCGTACATGAGAAATGTCGATTTTTGCAATGTGCTAATTTTGTCTTAATTTAATGTTGAAATCATTAAAAATCGGCCAAAAATACATAAGAAATACATCATGACACTAGTATTCCTTAGTAAAAGTGATGAAAAGCAGCTAAACATGAAGCCCATAAAATAGGCAAAACCTGTGAGGTCCGCGTACATGAGAAATGTCGATTTTTGCAATGTGCTTATTTTGTCTTAATTTAATGTTGAAATCATTAAAAATCGGCCAAAAATACATAAGAAATACATCATGACACTAGTATTCCTTAGTAAAAGTGATGAAAAGCAGCTAAACATGAAGCCCATAAAATAGGCAAAACCTGTGAGGTCCGCGTACATGAGAAATGTCGATTTTTGCAATGTGCTAATTTTGTCTTAATTTAATGTTGAAATCATTAAAAATCGGCCAAAAATACATAAGAAATACATCATGACACTAGTATTCCTTAGTAAAAGTGATGAAAAGCAGCTAAACATGAAGCCCATAAAATAGGCAAAACCTGTGAGGTCCGCGTACATGAGAAATGTCGATTTTTGCAATGTGCTAATTTTGTCTTAATTTAATGTTGAAATCATTAAAAATCGGCCAAAAATACATAAGAAATACATCATGACACTAGTATTCCTTAGTAAAAGTGATGAAAAGCAGCTAAACATGAAGCCCATAAAATAGGCAAAACCTGTGAGGTCCGCGTACATGAGAAATGTCGATTTTTGCAATGTGCTAATTTTGTCTTAATTTAATGTTGAAATCATTAAAAATCGGCCAAAAATACATAAGAAATACATCATGACACTAGTATTCCTTAGTAAAAGTGATGAAAAGCAGCTAAACATGAAGCCCATAAAATAGGCAAAACCTGTGAGGTCCGCGTACATGAGAAATGTCGATTTTTGCAATGTGCTTATTTTGTCTTAATTTAATGTTGATATCATTAAAAATCGGCCAAAAATACATAAGAAATACATCATGACACTAGTATTCCTTAGTAAAAGTGATGAAAAGCAGCTAAACATGAAGCCCATAAAATAGGCAAAACCTGTGAGGTCCGCGTACATGAGAAATGTCGATTTTTGCAATGTGCTAATTTTGTCTTAATTTAATATTGAAATCATTAAAAATCGGCCAAAAATACATAAGAAATACATCATGACACTAGTATTCCTTAGTAAAAGTGATGAAAAGCAGCTAAACATGAAGCCCATAAAATAGGCAAAACCTGTGAGGTCTGCGTACATGAGAAATGTCGATTTTTGCAATGTGCTTATTTTGTCTTAATTTAATGTTGAAATCATTAAAAATCGGCCAAAAATACATAAGAAATACATCATGACACTAGTATTCCTTAGTAAAAGTTATGAAAAGCAGCTAAACATGAAGCCCATAAAATAGGCAAAACCGGTGAGGTCCGCGTACATGAGAAATGTCGATTTTTGCAATGTGCTTATTTTGTCTTAATTTAATGTTGAAATCATTAAAAATCGGCCAAAAATACATAAGAAATACATCATGACACGAGTATTCCTTAGTAAAAGTGATGATAGGCAGCATAACATGAAGCCCATAAAATAGGCAAAACCTGTGAGGTCCGCGTACATGAGAAATGTCGATTTTTGCAATGTGCTTATTTTGTCTTAATTTAATGTTGAAATCATTAAAAATTGGCCAAAAATACATAAGAAATACATCATGACACTAGTATTCCTTAGTAAAAGTTATGACAAGCAGCTAAACATGAAGCCCATAAAATAGGCAAAACCTGTGAGGTCCGCGTACATGAGAAATGTCGATTTTTGCAATGTGCTTATTTTGTCCTTATTTAATGTTGAAATCATAAAAAATCGGCCACAAATACATAAGAAATACATCATGACACTAGTATACCTTAGTAAAAGTGATGAAAAGCAGCTAAACATGAAGCCCATAAAATAGGCAAAACCTGTGAGGTCTGCGTACATGAGAAATGTCGATTTTTGCAATGTGCTTATTTTGTCTTAATTTAATGTTGATATCATTAAAAATCGGCCAAAAATACATAAGAAATACATCATGACACTAGTATTCCTTAGTAAAAGTGATGAAAAGCAGCTAAACATGAAGCCCATAAAATAGGCAAAACCTGTGAGGTCCGCGTACATGAGAAATGTCGATTTTTGCAATGTGCTTATTTTGTCTTAATTTAATGTTGAAATCATTAAAAATCGGCCAAAAATACATAAGAAATACATCATGACACTAGTATTCCTTAGTAAAAGTGATGAAAAGCAGCTAAACATGAAGCCCATAAAATAGGCAAAACCTGTGAGGTCCGCGTACATGAGAAATGTCGATTTTTGCAATGTGCTAATTTTGTCTTAATTTAATGTTGAAATCATTAAAAATCGGCCAAAAATACATAAGAAATACATCATGACACTAGTATTCCTAAGTAAAAGTGATGACAAGCAGCTAAACATGAAGCCCATAAAATAGGCAAAACCTGTGAGGTCCGCGTACATGAGAAATGTCGATTTTTGCAATGTGCTAATTTTGTCTTAATTTAATGTTGAAATCATTAAAAATCGGCCAAAAATACATAAGAAATACATCATGACACGAGTATTCCTTAGTAAAAGTGATGAAAAGCAGCTAAACATGAAGCCCATAAAATAGGCAAAACCTGTGAGGTCCGCGTACATGAGAAATGTCGATTTTTGCAATGTGCTTATTTTGTCTTAATTTATTGTTTAAATCATAAAAAATCGGCCACAAATACATAAGAAATACATCATGACACTAGTATTCATTAGTAAAAGTGATGAAAAGCAGCTAAACATGAAGCCCATAAAATAGGCAAAACCTGTGAGGTCAACGTACATGAGAAATGTCGATTTTTGCAATGTGCTTATTTTGTCCTTATTTAATGTTGAAATCATTAAAAATCGGCCACAAATACATAAGAAATACATCATGACACTAGTATGCCTTAGTAAAAGTGATGAAAAGCAGCTAAACATGAAGCCCATAAAATAGGCAAAACCTGTGAGGTCTGCGTACATGAGAAATGTCGATTTTTGCAATGTGCTTATTTTGTCTTAATTTAATGTTGAAATCATTAAAAATCGGCCAACAATACATAAGAAATACATCATGACACTAGTATTCCTTAGTAAAAGTGATGAAAAGCAGCTAAACATGAAGCCCATAAAATAGGCAAAACCTGTGAGGTCCGCGTACATGAGAAATGTCGATTTTTGCAATGTGCTTATTTTGTCTTAATTTAATGTTGAAATCATTAAAAATCGGCCAAAAATACATAACAAATACATCATGACACGAGTATTCCTTAGTAAAAGTGATGATAGGCAGCAAAACATGAAGCCTATAAAATAGGCAAAACCTGTGAGGTCCGCGTACATGAGAAATGTCGATTTTTGCAATGTGCTTATTTTGTCTTAATTTAATGTTGAAATCATTAAAAATCGGCCAAAAATACATAAGAAATACATCATGACACTAGTATTCCTTAGTAAAAGTGATGAAAAGCAGCTAAACATGAAGCCCATAAAATAGGCAAAACCTGTGAGGTCCGCGTACATGAGAAATGTCGATTTTTGCAATGTGCTAATTTTGTCTTAATTTAATATTGAAATCATTAAAAATCGGCCAAAAATACATAAGAAATACATCATGACACTAGTATTCCTTAGTAAAAGTGATGAAAAGCAGCTAAACATGAAGCCCATAAAATAGGCAAAACCTGTGAGGTCTGCGTACATGAGAAATGTCGATTTTTGCAATGTGCTTATTTTGTCTTAATTTAATGTTGAAATCATTAAAAATCGGCCAAAAATACATAAGAAATACATCATGACACTAGTATTCCTTAGTAAAAGTGATGAAAAGCAGCTAAACATGAAGCCCATAAAATAGGCAAAACCTGTGAGGTCCGCGTACATGAGAAATGTCGATTTTTGCAATGTGCTTATTTTGTCTTAATTTAATGTTGAAATCATTAAAAATCGGCCAAAAATACATAAGAAATACATCATGACACGAGTATTCCTTAGTAAAAGTGATGATAGGCAGCAAAACATGAAGCCCATAAAATAGGCAAAACCTGTGAGGTCCGCGTACATGAGAAATGTCGATTTTTTCAATGTGCTAATTTTGTCTTAATTTAATGTTGAAATCATTAAAAATCGGCCAAAAATACATAAGAAATACATCATGACACTAGTATTCTTTAGTAAAAGTGATGAAAAGCAGCTAAACATGAAGCCCATAAAATAGGCAAAACCTGTGAGGTCCGCGTACATGAGAAATGTCGATTTTTGCAATGTGCTTATTTTGTCCTTATTTAATGTTGAAATCATAAAAAATCGGCCACAAATACATAAGAAATACATCATGACACTAGTATTCCTTAGTAAAAGTGATGAAAAGCAGCTAAACATGAAGCCCATAAAATAGGCAAAACCTGTGAGGTCTGCGTACATGAGAAATGTCGATTTTTGCAATGTGCTTATTTTGTCTTAATTTAATGTTGATATCATTAAAAATCGGCCAAAAATACATAAGAAATACATCATGACACTAGTATTCCTTAGTAAAAGTGATGAAAAGCAGCTAAACATGAAGCCCATAAAATAGGCAAAACCTGTGAGGTCCGCGTACATGAGAAATGTCGATTTTTGCAATGTGCTTATTTTGTCTTAATTTAATGTTGAAATCATTAAAAATCGGCCAAAAATACATAAGAAATACATCATGACACTAGTATTCCTTCGTAAAAGTGATGAAAAGCAGCTAAACATGAAGCCCATAAAATAGGCAAAACCTGTGAGGTCCGCGTACATGAGAAATGTCGATTTTTGCAATGTGCTAATTTTGTCTTAATTTAATGTTGAAATCATTAAAAATCGGCCAAAAATACATAAGAAATACATCATGACACTAGTATTCCTTAGTAAAAGTAATGACAAGCAGCTAAACATGAAGCCCATAAAATAGGCAAAACCTGTGGGGTCCGCGTACATGAGAAATGTCGATTTTTGCAATGTGCTAATTTTGTCTTAATTTAATGTTGAAATCATTAAAAATCGGCCAAAAATACATAAGAAATACATCATGACACTAGTATTCCTTAGTAAAAGTGATGAAAAGCAGCTAAACATGAAGCCCATAAAATAGGCAAAACCTGTGAGGTCCGCGTACATGAGAAATGTCGATTTTTGCAATGTGCTTATTTTGTCTTAATTTATTGTTTAAATCATAAAAAATCGGCCACAAATACATAAGAAATACATCATGACACTAGTATTCATTAGTAAAAGTGATGAAAAGCAGCTAAACATGAAGCCCATAAAAAAGGCAAAACCTGTGAGGTCAACGTACATGAGAAATGTCGATTTTTGCAATGTGCTTATTTTGTCCTTATTTAATGTTGAAATCATTAAAAATCGGCCACAAATACATAAGAAATACATCATGACACTAGTATGCCTAAGTAAAAGTGATGAAAAGCAGCTAAACATGAAGCCCATAAAATAGGCAAAACCTGTGAGGTCTGCGTACATGAGAAATGTCGATTTTTGCAATGTGCTTATTTTGTCTTAATTTAATGTTGAAATCATTAAAAATCGGCCAACAATACATAAGAAATACATCATGACACTAGTATTCCTTAGTAAAAGTGATGAAAAGCAAGTAAACATGAAGCCCATAAAATAGGCAAAACCTGTGAGGTCCGCGTACATGAGAAATGTCGATTTTTGCAATGTGCTTATTTTGTCTTAATTTAATGTTGAAATCATTAAAAATCGGCCAAAAATACATAAGAAATACATCATGACACGAGTATTCCTTAGTAAAAGTGATGATAGGCAGCAAAACATGAAGCCCATAAAATAGGCAAAACCTGTGAGGTCCGCGTACATGAGAAATGTCGATTTTTGCAATGTGCTAATTTTGTCTTAATTTAATGTTGAAATCATTAAAAATCGGCCAAAAATACATAAGAAATACATCATTACACTAGTATTCCTTAGTAAAAGTGATGATAGGCAGCTAAACATGAAGCCCATAAAATAGGCAAAACCTGTGAGGTCCGCGTACATGAGAAATGTCGATTTTTGCAATGTGCTTATTTTGTCTTAATTTAATGTTGAAATCATTAAAAATCGGCCAAAAATACATAAGAAATACATCATTACACTAGTATTCCTTAGTAAAAGTGATGAAAAGCAGCTAAACATTAAGCCCATAAAATAGGCAAAACCTGTGAGGTCCGCGTACATGAGAAATGTCGATTTTTGCAATGTGCTTATTTTTTCTTAATTTAATGTTGAAATCATTAAAAATCGGCCAAAAATACATAAGAAATACATCATGACACTAGTATTCCTTAGTAAAAGTTATGAAAAGCAGCTAAACATGAAGCCCATAAAATAGGCAAAACCTGTGAGGTCCGCGTACATGAGAAATGTCGATTTTTTCAATGTGCTAATTTTGTCTTAATTTAATGTTGAAATCATTAAAAATCGGCCAAAAATACATAAGAAATACATCATGACACTAGTATTCCTTAGTAAAAGTGATGAAAAGCAGCTAAACATGAAGCCCATAAAATAGGCAAAACCTGTGAGGTCCGCGTACATGAGAAATGTCGATTTTTGCAATGTGCTAATTTTGTCTTAATTTAATGTTGAAATCATTAAAAATCGGCCAAAAATACATAAGAAATACATCATGACACTAGTATTCCTTAGTAAAAGTGATGACAAGCAGCTAAACATGAAGCCCATAAAATAGGCAAAACCTGTGAGGTCCGCGTACATGAGAAATGTCGATTTTTGCAATGTGCTAATTTTGTCTTAATTTAATGTTGAAATCATTAAAAATCGGCCAAAAATACATAAGAAATACATCATGACACTAGTATTCCTTAGTAAAAGTGATGAAAAGCAGCTAAACATGAAGCCCATAAAATAGGCAAAACCTGTGAGGTCCGCGTACATGAGAAATGTCGATTTTTGCAATGTGCTTATTTTGTCTTAATTTATTGTTTAAATCATAAAAAATCGGCCACAAATACATAAGAAATACATCATGACACTAGTATTCATTAGTAAAAGTGATGAAAAGCAGCTAAACATGAAGCCCATAAAAAAGGCAAAACCTGTGATGTCAACGTACATGAGAAATGTCGATTTTTGCAATGTGCTTATTTTGTCCTTATTTAATGTTGAAATCATTAAAAATCGGCCACAAATACATAAGAAATACATCATGACACTAGTAGGCCTAAGTAAAAGTGATGAAAAGCAGCTAAACATGAAGCCCATAAAATAGGCAAAACCTGTGAGGTCTGCGTACATGAGAAATGTCGATTTTTGCAATGTGCTTATTTTGTCTTAATTTAATGTTGAAATCATTAAAAATCGGCCAACAATATATAAGAAATACATCATGACACTAGTATTCCTTAGTAAAAGTGATGAAAAGCAAGTAAACATGAAGCCCATAAAATAGGCAAAACCTGTGAGGTCCGCGTACATGAGAAATGTCGATTTTTGCAATGTGCTTATTTTGTCTTAATTTAATGTTGAAATCATTAAAAATCGGCCAAAAATACATAAGAAATACATCATGACACGAGTATTCCTTAGTAAAAGTGATGATAGGCAGCAAAACATGAAGCCCATAAAATAGGCAAAACCTGTGAGGTCCGCGTACATGAGAAATGTCGATTTTTGCAATGTGCTAATTTTGTCTTAATTTAATGTTGAAATCATTAAAAATCGGCCAAAAATACATAAGAAATACATCATTACACTAGTATTCCTTAGTAAAAGTGATGATAGGCAGCTAAACATTAAGCCCATAAAATAGGCAAAACCTGTGAGGTCCGCGTACATGAGAAATGTCGATTTTTGCAATGTGCTAATTTTGTCTTAATTTAATGTTGAAATCATTAAAAATCGGCCAAAAATACATAAGAAATACATCATGACACTAGTATTCCTTAGTAAAAGTGATGACAAGCAGCTAAACATGAAGCCCATAAAATAGGCAAAACCTGTGAGGTCCGCGTACATGAGAAATGTCGATTTTTGCAATGTGCTAATTTTGTCTTAATTTAATGTTGAAATCATTAAAAATCGGCCAAAAATACATAAGAAATACATCATGACACTAGTATTCCTTAGTAAAAGTGATGAAAAGCAGCTAAACATGAAGCCCATAAAATAGGCAAAACCTGTGAGGTCCGCGTACATGAGAAATGTCGATTTTTGCAATGTGCTTATTTTGTCTTAATTTATTGTTTAAATCATAAAAAATCGGCCACAAATACATAAGAAATACATCATGACACTAGTATTCATTAGTAAAAGTGATGAAAAGCAGCTAAACATGAAGCCCATAAAAAAGGCAAAACCTGTGATGTCAACGTACATGAGAAATGTCGATTTTTGCAATGTGCTTATTTTGTCCTTATTTAATGTTGAAATCATTAAAAATCGGCCACAAATACATAAGAAATACATCATGACACTAGTAGGCCTAAGTAAAAGTGATGAAAAGCAGCTAAACATGAAGCCCATAAAATAGGCAAAACCTGTGAGGTCTGCGTACATGAGAAATGTCGATTTTTGCAATGTGCTTATTTTGTCTTAATTTAATGTTGAAATCATTAAAAATCGGCCAACAATATATAAGAAATACATCATGACACTAGTATTCCTTAGTAAAAGTGATGAAAAGCAAGTAAACATGAAGCCCATAAAATAGGCAAAACCTGTGAGGTCCGCGTACATGAGAAATGTCGATTTTTGCAATGTGCTTATTTTGTCTTAATTTAATGTTGAAATCATTAAAAATCGGCCAAAAATACATAAGAAATACATCATGACACGAGTATTCCTTAGTAAAAGTGATGATAGGCAGCAAAACATGAAGCCCATAAAATAGGCAAAACCTGTGAGGTCCGCGTACATGAGAAATGTCGATTTTTGCAATGTGCTTATTTTTTCTTAATTTAATGTTGAAATCATAAAAAATCGGCCAAAAATACATATGAAATACATCATGACACTTGTATTCCTTAGTAAAAGTTATGAAAAGCATCTAAACATGAAGCCCATAAAATAGGCAAAACCTGTGAGGTCCGCGTACATGAGAAATGTCGATTTTTGCAATGTGCTTATTTTTTCTTAATTTAATGTTGAAATCATAAAAAATCGGCCAAAAATACATATGAAATACATCATGACACTTGTATTCCTTAGTAAAAGTTATGAAAAGCAGCTAAACATGAAGCCCATAAAATAGGCAAAACCTGTGAGGTCCGCGTACATGAGAAATGTCGATTTTTGCAATGTGCTTATTTTTTCTTAATTTAATGTTGAAATCATAAAAAATCGGCCAAAAATACATATGAAATACATCATGACACTTGTATTCCTTAGTAAAAGTTATGAAAAGCAGCTAAACATGAAGCCCATAAAATAGGCAAAACCTGTGAGGTCCGCGTACATGAGAAATGTCGATTTTTGCAATGTGCTTATTTTTTCTTAATTTAATGTTGAAATCATAAAAAATCGGCCAAAAATACATATGAAATACATCATGACACTTGTATTCCTTAGTAAAAGTTATGAAAAGCAGCTAAACATGAAGCCCATAAAATAGGCAAAACCTGTGAGGTCCGCGTACATGAGAAATGTCGATTTTTTCAATGTGCTAATTTTGTCTTAATTTAATGTTGAAATCATTAAAAATCGGCCAAAAATACATAAGAAATACATCATGACACTAGTATTCCTTAGTAAAAGTGATGAAAAGCAGCTAAACATGAAGCCCATAAAATAGGCAAAACCTGTGAGGTCCGCGTACATGAGAAATGTCGATTTTTGCAATGTGCTTATTTGATCTTAATTTATTGTTTAAATCATTAAAAATCGGCCAAAAATACATAAGAAATACATCATGACACTAGTATTCCTTAGTAAAAGTGATGAAAAGCAGCTAAACATGAAGCCCATAAAATAGGCAAAACCTGTGAGGTCCGCGTACATGAGAAATGTCGATTTTTGCAATGTGCTTATTTTGTCCTTATTTAATGTTGAAATCATTAAAAATCGGCCAAAAATACATAAGAAATACATCATGACACTAGTATTCATTAGTAAAAGTGATGAAAAGCAGCTAAACATGAAGCCCATAAAATAGGCAAAACCTGTGAGGTCCGCGTACATGAGAAATGTCGATTTTTGCAATGTGCTAATTTTGTCTTAATTTAATGTTTAAATCATTAAAAATCGGCCAAAAATACATAAGAAATACATCATGACACTAGTATTCCTTAGTAAAAGTGATGAAAAGCAGCTAAACATGAAGCCCATAAAATAGGCAAAACCTGTGAGGTCCGCGTACATGAGAAATGTCGATTTTTGCAATGTGCTAATTTTGTCTTAATTTAATATTGAAATCATTAAAAATCGGCCAAAAATACATAAGAAATACATCATGACACTAGTATTCCTTAGTAAAAGTGATGAAAAGCAGCTAAACATGAAGCCCATAAAATAGGCAAAACCTGTGAGGTCTGCGTACATGAGAAATGTCGATTTTTGCAATGTGCTTATTTTGTCTTAATTTAATGTTGAAATCATTAAAAATCGGCCAAAAATACATAAGAAATACATCATGACACTAGTATTCCTTAGTAAAAGTGATGAAAAGCAGCTAAACATGAAGCCCATAAAATAGGCAAAACCTGTGAGGTCCGCGTACATGAGAAATGTCGATTTTTGCAATGTGCTTATTTTGTCTTAATTTAATGTTGAAATCATTAAAAATCGGCCAACAATACATAAGAAATACATCATGACACTAGTATTCTTTAGTAAAAGTGATGAAAAGCAGCTAAACATGAAGCCCATAAAATAGGCAAAACCTGTGAGGTCCGCGTACATGAGAAATGTCGATTTTTGCAATGTGCTTATTTTGTCCTTATTTAATGTTGAAATCATAAAAAATCGGCCACAAATACATAAGAAATACATCATGACACTAGTATTCCTTAGTAAAAGTGATGAAAAGCAGCTAAACATGAAGCCCATAAAATAGGCAAAACCTGTGAGGTCTGCGTACATGAGAAATGTCGATTTTTGCAATGTGCTTATTTTGTCTTAATTTAATGTTGATATCATTAAAAATCGGCCAAAAATACATAAGAAATACATCATGACACTAGTATTCCTTAGTAAAAGTGATGAAAAGCAGCTAAACATGAAGCCCATAAAATAGGCAAAACCTGTGAGGTCCGCGTACATGAGAAATGTCGATTTTTGCAATGTGCTTATTTTGTCTTAATTTAATGTTGAAATCATTAAAAATCGGCCAAAAATACATAAGAAATACATCATGACACTAGTATTCCTTAGTAAAAGTGATGAAAAGCAGCTAAACATGAAGCCCATAAAATAGGCAAAACCTGTGAGGTCCGCGTACATGAGAAATGTCGATTTTTGCAATGTGCTAATTTTGTCTTAATTTAATGTTGAAATCATTAAAAATCGGCCAAAAATACATAAGAAATACATCATGACACTAGTATTCCTTAGTAAAAGTGATGACAAGCAGCTAAACATGAAGCCCATAAAATAGGCAAAACCTGTGAGGTCCGCGTACATGAGAAATGTCGATTTTTGCAATGTGCTAATTTTGTCTTAATTTAATGTTGAAATCATTAAAAATCGGCCAAAAATACATAAGAAATACATCATGACACTAGTATTCCTTAGTAAAAGTGATGAAAAGCAGCTAAACATGAAGCCCATAAAATAGGCAAAACCTGTGAGGTCCGCGTACATGAGAAATGTCGATTTTTGCAATGTGCTTATTTTGTCTTAATTTATTGTTTAAATCATAAAAAATCGGCCAAAAATACATAAGAAATACATCATGACACTAGTATTCATTAGTAAAAGTGATGAAAAGCAGCTAAACATGAAGCCCATAAAAAAGGCAAAACCTGTGAGGTCAACGTACATGAGAAATGTCGATTTTTGCAATGTGCTTATTTTGTCCTTATTTAATGTTGAAATCATTAAAAATCGGCCACAAATACATAAGAAATACATCATGACACATATATGCCTAAGTAAAAGTGATGAAAAGCAGCTAAACATGAAGCCCATAAAATAGGCAAAACCTGTGAGGTCTGCGTACATGAGAAATGTCGATTTTTGAAATGTGCTTATTTTGTCTTAATTTAATGTTGAAATCATTAAAAATCGGCCAACAATACATAAGAAATACATCATGACACTAGTATTCCTTAGTAAAAGTGATGAAAAGCAAGTAAACATGAAGCCCATAAAATAGGCAAAACCTGTGAGGTCCGCGTACATGAGAAATGTCGATTTTTGCAATGTGCTTATTTTGTCTTAATTTAATGTTGAAATCATTAAAAATCGGCCAAAAATACATAAGAAATACATCATGACACGAGTATTCCTTAGTAAAAGTGATGATAGGCAGCAAAACATGAAGCCCATAAAATAGGCAAAACCTGTGAGGTCCGCGTACATGAGAAATGTCGATTTTTGCAATGTGCTAATTTTGTCTTAATTTAATGTTGAAATCATTAAAAATCGGCCAAAAATACATAAGAAATACATCATTACACTAGTATTCCTTAGTAAAAGTGATGATAGGCAGCTAAACATGAAGCCCATAAAATAGGCAAAACCTGTGAGGTCCGCGTACATGAGAAATGTCGATTTTTGCAATGTGCTTATTTTGTCTTAATTTAATGTTGAAATCATTAAAAATCGGCCAAAAATACATAAGAAATACATCATGACACTAGTATTCCTTAGTAAAAGTGATGAAAAGCAGCTAAACATGAAGCCCATAAAATAGGAAAAACCTGTGAGGTCTGCGTTCATGAGAAATGTCGATTTTTTCAATGTGCTAATTTTGTCTTAATTTAATGTTGAAATCATTAAAAATCGGCCAAAAATACATAAGAAATACATCATGACACTAGTATTCCTTAGTAAAAGTGATGAAAAGCAGCTAAACATGAAGCCCATAAAATAGGCAAAACCTGTGAGGTCCGCGTACATGAGAAATGTCGATTTTTGCAATGTGCTTATTTGATCTTAATTTATTGTTTACATCATTAAAAATCGGCCAAAAATACATAAGAAATACATCATGACACTAGTATTCCTTAGTAAAAGTGATGAAAAGCAGCTAAACATGAAGCCCATAAAATAGGCAAAACCTGTGAGGTCCGCGTACATGAGAAATGTCGATTTTTGCAATGTGCTTATTTTGTCCTTATTTAATGTTGAAATCATTAAAAATCGGCCACAAATACATAAGAAATACATCATGACACTAGTATTCCTTAGTAAAAGTGATGAAAAGCAGCTAAACATGAAGCCCATAAAATAGGCACAACCTGTGAGGTCTGCATACATGAGAAATGTCGATTTTTGCAATGTGCTTATTTTGTCTTAATTTAATGTTGAAATCATTAAAAATCGGCCAAAAATACATAAGAAATACATCATGACACTAGTATTCCTTAGTAAAAGTGATGAAAAGCAGCTAAACATGAAGCCCATAAAATAGGCAAAACCTGTGAGGTCCGCGTACATGAGAAATGTCGATTTTTGCAATGTGCTTATTTTGTCTTAATTTATTGTTTAAATCATAAAAAATCGGCCAAAAATATATAAGAAATACATCATGACACTAGTATTCATTAGTAAAAGTGATGAAAAGCAGCTAAACATGAAGCCCATAAAATAGGCAAAACCTGTGAGGTCCGCGTACATGAGAAATGTCGATTTTTGCAATGTGCTTATTTTGTCCTTATTTAATGTTGAAATCATTAAAAATCGGCCACAAATACATAAGAAATACATCATGACACTAGTATGCCTAAGTAAAAGTGATGAAAAACAGCTAAACATGAAGCCCATACAATAGGCAAAACCTGTGAGGTCTGCGTACATGAGAAATGTCGATTTTTGCAATGTGCTTATTTGATCTTAATTTAATGTTGAAATCATTAAAAATCGGCCAACAATACATAAGAAATACATCATGACACTAGTATTCCTTAGTAAAAGTGATGAAAAGCAGCTAAACATGAAGCCCATAAAATAGGCAAAACCTGTGAGGTCCGCGTACATGAGAAATGTCGATTTTTGCAATGTGCTTATTTTGTCTTAATTTAATGTTGAAATCATTAAAAATCGGCCAAAAATACATAAGAAATACATCATGACACGAGTATTCCTTAGTAAAAGTGATGATAGGCAGCAAAACATGAAGCCCATAAAATAGGCAAAACCTGTGAGGTCCGCGTACATGAGAAATGTCGATTTTTTCAATGTGCTAATTTTGTCTTAATTTAATGTTGAAATCATTAAAAATCGGCCAAAAATACATAAGAAATACATCATGACACTAGTATTCCTTAGTAAAAGTGATGAAAAGCAGCTAAACATGAAGCCCATAAAATAGGCAAAACCTGTGAGGTCCGCGTACATGAGAAATGTCGATTTTTGCAATGTGCTTATTTTGTCTTAATTTATTGTTTAAATCATTAAAAATCGGCCAAAAATACATAAGAAATACATCATGACACTAGTATTCCTTAGTAAAAGTGATGAAAAGCAGCTAAACATGAAGCCCATAAAATAGGCAAAACCTGTGAGGTCCGCGTACATGAGAAATGTCGATTTTTGCAATGTGCTTATTTTGTCCTTATTTAATGTTGAAATCATTAAAAATCGGCCACAAATACATAAGAAATACATCATGACACTAGTATTCCTTAGTAAAAGTGATGAAAAGCAGCTAAACATAAAGCCCATAAAATAGGCACAACCTGTGAGGTCTGCATACATGAGAAATGTCGATTTTTGCAATGTGCTTATTTTGTCTTAATTTAATGTTGAAATCATTAAAAATCGGCCAAAAATACATAAGAAATACATCATGACACTAGTATTCCTTAGTAAAAGTGATGAAAAGCAGCTAAACATGAAGCCCATAAAATAGGCAAAACCTGTGAGGTCCGCGTACATGAGAAATGTCGATTTTTGCAATGTGCTTATTTTGTCTTAATTTAATGTTGAAATCATTAAAAATCGGCCAAAAATACATAAGAAATACATCATGACACTAGTATTCCTTAGTAAAAGTGATGAAAAGCAGCTAAACATGAAGCCCATAAAATAGGCAAAACCTGTGAGGTCCGCGTACATGAGAAATGTCGATTTTTGCAATGTGCTAATTTTGTCTTAATTTAATGTTGAAATCATTAAAAATCGGCCAAAAATACATAAGAAATACATCATTACACTAGTATTCCTTAGTAAAAGTGATGATAGGCAGCTAAACATGAAGCCCATAAAATAGGCAAAACCTGTGAGGTCCGCGTACATGAGAAATGTCGATTTTTGCAATGTGCTTATTTTTTCTTAATTTAATGTTGAAATCATAAAAAATCGGCCAAAAATACATATGAAATACATCATGACACTAGTATTCCTTAGTAAAAGTTATGACAAGCAGCTAAACATGAAGCCCATAAAATAGGCAAAACCTGTGAGGTCCGCGTACATGAGAAATGTCGATTTTTGCAATGTGCTAATTTTGTTTTAATTTAATGTTGAAATCATTAAAAATCGGCCAAAAATACATAAGAAATACATCATGACACTAGTATTCCTTAGTAAAAGTGATGAAAAGCAGCTAAACATGAAGCCCATAAAATAGGCAAAACCTGTGAGGTCCGCGTACATGAGAAATGTCGATTTTTGCAATGTGCTTATTTTGTCTTAATTTATTGTTTAAATCATTAAAAATCGGCCAAAAATACATAAGAAATACATCATGACACTAGTATTCCTTAGTAAAAGTGATGAAAAGCAGCTAAACATGAAGCCTATAAAATAGGCAAAACCTGTGAGGTCCGCGTACATGAGAAATGTCGATTTTTGCAATGTGCTTATTTTGTCCTTATTTAATGTTGAAATCATTAAAAATCGGCCACAAATACATAAGAAATACATCATGACACTAGTATTCCTTAGTAAAAGTGATGAAAAGCAGCTAAACATGAAGCCCATAAAATAGGCACAACCTGTGAGGTCTGCATACATGAGAAATGTCGATTTTTGCAATGTGCTTATTTTGTCTTAATTTAATGTTGAAATCATTAAAAATCGGCCAAAAATACATAAGAAATACATCATGACACTAGTATTCCTTAGTAAAAGTGATGAAAAGCAGCTAAACATGAAGCCCATAAAATAGGCAAAACCTGTGAGGTCCGCGTACATGAGAAATGTCGATTTTTGCAATGTGCTTATTTTGTCTTAATTTAATGTTGAAATCATTAAAAATCGGCCAAAAATACATAAGAAATACATCATGACACTAGTATTCCTTAGTAAAAGTGATGATAGGCAACTAAACATGAAGCCCATAAAATAGGCAAAACCTGTGAGGTCCGCGTACATGAGAAATGTCGATTTTTGCAATGTGCTTATTTTTTCTTAATTTAATGTTGAAATCATTAAAAATCGGCCAAAAATACATAAGAAATACATCATGACACTAGTATTCCTTAGTAAAAGTGATGATAGGCAGCTAAACATGAAGCCCATAAAATAGGCAAAACCTGTGAGGTCCGCGTACATGAGAAATGTCGATTTTTGCAATGTGCTTATTTTTTCTTAATTTAATGTTGAAATCATAAAAAATCGGCCAAAAATACATAAGAAATACATCATGACACTAGTATTCCTTAGTAAAAGTTATGACAAGCAGCTAAACATGAAGCCCATAAAATAGGCAAAACCTGTGAGGTCCGCGTACATGAGAAATGTCGATTTTTTCAATGTGCTAATTTTGTCTTAATTTAATGTTGAAATCATTAAAAATCGGCCAAAAATACATAAGAAATACATCATGACACTAGTATTCCTTAGTAAAAGTGATGAAAAGCAGCTAAACATGAAGCCCATAAAATAGGCAAAACCTGTGAGGTCCGCGTACATGAGAAATGTCGATTTTTGCAATGTGCTTATTTTGTCTTAATTTAATGTTGAAATCATTAAAAATCGGCCAAAAATACATAAGAAATACATCATGACACTAGTATTCCTTAGTAAAAGTGATGAAAAGCAGCTAAACATGAAGCCCATAAAATAGGCAAAACCTGTGAGGTCCGCGTACATGAGAAATGTCGATTTTTGCAATGTGCTTATTTTGTCCTTATTTAATGTTGAAATCATTAAAAATCGGCCACAAATACATAAGAAATACATCATGACACTAGTATTCCTTAGTAAAAGTGATGAAAAGCAGCTAAACATGAAGCCCATAAAATAGGCAAAACCTGTGAGGTCTGCATACATGAGAAATGTCGATTTTTGCAATGTGCTTATTTTGTCTTAATTTAATGTTGAAATCATTAAAAATCGGCCAACAATACATAAGAAATACATCATGACACTAGTATTCCTTAGTAAAAGTGATGAAAAGCAGCTAAACATGAAGCCCATAAAATAGGCAAAACCTGTGAGGTCCGCGTACATGAGAAATGTCGATTTTTGCAATGTGCTTATTTTGTCTTAATTTAATGTTGAAATCATTAAAAATCGGCCAAAAATACATAAGAAATACATCATGACACTAGTATTCCTTAGTAAAAGTGATGAAAAGCAGCTAAACATTAAGCCCATAAAATAGGCAAAACCTGTGAGGTCCGCGTACATGAGAAATGTCGATTTTTGCAATGTGCTAATTTTGTCTTAATTTAATGTTGAAATCATTAAAAATCGGCCAAAAATACATAAGAAATACATCATGAAACTAGTATTCCTTAGTAAAAGTGATGACAAGCAGCTAAACATGAAGCCCATAAAATAGGCAAAACCTGTGAGGTCCGCGTACATGAGAAATGTCGATTTTTGCAATGTGCTAATTTTGTCTTAATTTAATGTTGAAATCATTAAAAATCGGCCAAAAATACATAAGAAATACATCATGACACTAGTATTCCTTAGTAAAAGTGATGAAAAGCAGCTAAACATGAAGCCCATAAAATAGGCAAAACCTGTGAGGTCCGCGTACATGAGAAATGTCGATTTTTGCAATGTGCTAATTTTGTCTTAATTTATTGTTTAAATCATTAAAAATCGGCCAAAAATACATACGAAATACATCATGACACTAGTATTCCTTAGTAAAAGTGATGAAAAGCAGCTAAACATGAAGCCCATAAAATAGGCAAAACCTGTGAGGTCCGCGTACATGAGAAATGTCGATTTTTGCAATGTGCTTTTTTTTGTCCTTATTTAATGTTGAAATCATTAAAAATCGGCCACAAATACATAAGAAATACATCATGACACTAGTATTCCTTAGTAAAAGTGATGAAAAGCAGCTAAACATGAAGCCCATAAAATAGGCAAAACCTGTGAGGTCTGCGTACATGAGAAATGTCGATTTTTGCAATGTGCTTATTTTTCTTAATTTAATGTTGAAATCATTAAAAATCGGCCAACAATACATAAGAAATACATCATGACACTAGTATTCCTTAGTAAAAGTGATGAAAAGCAGCTAAACATGAAGCCCATAAAATAGGCAAAACCTGTGAGGTCCGCGTACATGAGAAATGTCGATTTTTGCAATGTGCTTATTTTGTCTTAATTTAATGTTGAAATCATTAAAAATCGGCCAAAAATACATAAGAAATACATCATTACACGAGTATTCCTTAGTAAAAGTGATGATAGGCAGCAAAACATGAAGCCCATAAAATAGGCAAAACCTGTGAGGTCCGCGTACATGAGAAATGTCGATTTTTTCAATGTGCTAATTTTGTCTTAATTTAATGTTGAAATCATTAAAAATCGGCCAAAAATACATAAGAAATACATCATTACACTAGTATTCCTTAGTAAAAGTGATGATAGGCAGCTAAACATGAAGCCCATAAAATAGGCAAAACCTGTGAGGTCCGCGTACATGAGAAATGTCGATTTTTTCAATGTGCTTATTTTGTCTTAATTTAATGTTGAAATCATTAAAAATCGGCCAAAAATACATAAGAAATACATCATTACACTAGTATTCCTTAGTAAAAGTGATGAAAAGCAGCTAAACATGAAGCCCATAAAATAGGCAAAACCTGTGAGGTCCGCGTACATGAGAAATGTCGATTTTTGCAATGTGCTTATTTTGTCTTAATTTAATGTTGAAATCATTAAAAATCGGCCAAAAATACATAAGAAATACATCATTACACTAGTATTCCTTAGTAAAAGTTATTATAGGCAGCTAAACATTAAGCCCATAAAATAGGCAAAACCTGTGAGGTCCGCGTACATGAGAAATGTCGATTTTTGCAATGTGCTTATTTTTTCTTAATTTAATGTTGAAATCATAAAAAATCGGCCAAAAATACATAAGAAATACATCATGACACTAGTATTCCTTAGTAAAAGTTATGAAAAGCAGCTAAACATGAAGCCCATAAAATAGGCAAAACCTGAGAGGTCCGCGTACATGAGAAATGTCGATTTTTCAATGTGCTAATTTTGTCTTAATTTAATGTTGAAATCATTAAAAATCGGCCAAAAATACATAAGAAATACATCATGACACTAGTATTCCTTAGTAAAAGTGATGAAAAGCAGCTAAACATGAAGCCCATAAAATAGGCAAAACCTGTGAGGTCCGCGTACATGAGAAATGTCGATTTTTGCAATGTGCTTATTTTGTCTTAATTTATTGTTTAAATCATTAAAAATCGGCCAAAAATACATAAGAAATACATCATGACACTAGTATTCCTTAGTAAAAGTGATGAAAAGCAGCTAAACATGAAGCCCATAAAATAGGCAAAACCTGTGAGGTCCGCGTACATGAGAAATGTCGATTTTTGCAATGTGCTAATTTTGTCTTAATTTAATGTTGAAATCATTAAAAATCGGCCAAAAATACATAAGAAATACATCATTACACTAGTATTCCTTAGTAAAAGTGATGATAGGCAGCTAAACATGAAGCCCATAAAATAGGCAAAACCTGTGAGGTCCGCGTACATGAGAAATGTCGATTTTTGCAATGTGCTAATTTTGTCTTAATTTAATGTTGAAATCATTAAAAATCGGCCAAAAATACATAAGAAATACATCATGACACTAGTATTCCTTAGTAAAAGTGATGATAGGCAGCTAAACATGAAGCCCATAAAATAGGCAAAACCTGTGAGGTCCGCGTACATGAGAAATGTCGATTTTTGCAATGTGCTTATTTTTTCTTAATTTAATGTTGAAATCATAAAAAATCGGCCAAAAATACATATGAAATACATCATGACACTAGTATTCCTTAGTAAAAGTTATGACAAGCAGCTAAACATGAAGCCCATAAAATAGGCAAAACCTGTGAGGTCCGCGTACATGAGAAATGTCGATTTTTGCAATGTGCTAATTTTGTTTTAATTTAATGTTGAAATCATTAAAAATCGGCCAAAAATACATAAGAAATACATCATGACACTAGTATTCCTTAGTAAAAGTGATGAAAAGCAGCTAAACATGAAGCCCATAAAATAGGCAAAACCTGTGAGGTCCGCGTACATGAGAAATGTCGATTTTTGCAATGTGCTTATTTTGTCTTAATTTATTGTTTAAATCATTAAAAATCGGCCAAAAATACATAAGAAATACATCATGACACTAGTATTCCTTAGTAAAAGTGATGAAAAGCAGCTAAACATGAAGCCCATAAAATAGGCAAAACCTGTGAGGTCCGCGTACATGAGAAATGTCGATTTTTGCAATGTGCTTATTTTGTCCTTATTTAATGTTGAAATCATTAAAAATCGGCCACAAATACATAAGAAATACATCATGACACTAGTATTCCTTAGTAAAAGTGATGAAAAGCAGCTAAACATGAAGCCCATAAAATAGGCACAACCTGTGAGGTCTGCATACATGAGAAATGTCGATTTTTGCAATGTGCTTATTTTGTCTTAATTTAATGTTGAAATCATTAAAAATCGGCCAAAAATACATAAGAAATACATCATGACACTAGTATTCCTTAGTAAAAGTGATGAAAAGCAGCTAAACATGAAGCCCATAAAATAGGCAAAACCTGTGAGATCCGCGTACATGAGAAATGTCGATTTTTGCAATGTGCTTATTTTGTCTTAATTTAATGTTGAAATCATTAAAAATCGGCCAAAAATACATAAGAAATACATCATGACACTAGTATTCCTTAGTAAAAGTGATGAAAAGCAGCTAAACATGAAGCCCATAAAATAGGCAAAACCTGTGAGGTCCGCGTACATGAGAAATGTCGATTTTTGCAATGTGCTTATTTTTTCTTAATTTAATGTTGAAATCATTAAAAATCGGCCACAAATACATAAGAAATACATCATTACACTAGTATTCCTTAGTAAAAGTGATGATAGGCAGCTAAACATGAAGCCCATAAAATAGGCAAAACCTGTGAGGTCCGCGTACATGAGAAATGTCGATTTTTGCAATGTGCTTATTTTTTCTTAATTTAATGTTGAAATCATAAAAAATCGGCCAAAAATACATAAGAAATACATCATGACACTAGTATTCCTTAGTAAAAGTTATGACAAGCAGCTAAACATGAAGCCCATAAAATAGGCAAAACCTGTGAGGTCCGCGTACATGAGAAATGTCGATTTTTTCAATGTGCTAATTTTGTCTTAATTTAATGTTGAAATCATTAAAAATCGGCCAAAAATACATAAGAAATACATCATGACACTAGTATTCCTTAGTAAAAGTGATGAAAAGCAGCTAAACATGAAGCCCATAAAATAGGCAAAACCTGTGAGGTCCGCGTACATGAGAAATGTCGATTTTTGCAATGTGCTTATTTTGTCTTAATTTAATGTTGAAATCATTAAAAATCGGCCAAAAATACATAAGAAATACATCATGACACTAGTATTCCTTAGTAAAAGTGATGAAAAGCAGCTAAACATGAAGCCCATAAAATAGGCAAAACCTGTGAGGTCCGCGTACATGAGAAATGTCGATTTTTGCAATGTGCTTATTTTGTCCTTATTTAATGTTGAAATCATTAAAAATCGGCCACAAATACATAAGAAATACATCATGACACTAGTATTCCTTAGTAAAAGTGATGAAAAGCAGCTAAACATGAAGCCCATAAAATAGGCACAACCTGTGAGGTCTGCATACATGAGAAATGTCGATTTTTGCAATGTGCTTATTTTGTCTTAATTTAATGTTGAAATCATTAAAAATCGGCCAACAATACATAAGAAATACATCATGACACTAGTATTCCTTAGTAAAAGTGATGAAAAGCAGCTAAACATGAAGCCCATAAAATAGGCAAAACCTGTGAGGTCCGCGTACATGAGAAATGTCGATTTTTGCAATGTGCTTATTTTGTCTTAATTTAATGTTGAAATCATTAAAAATCGGCCAAAAATACATAAGAAATACATCATGACACTAGTATTCCTTAGTAAAAGTGATGAAAAGCAGCTAAACATTAAGCCCATAAAATAGGCAAAACCTGTGAGGTCCGCGTACATGAGAAATGTCGATTTTTGCAATGTGCTAATTTTGTCTTAATTTAATGTTGAAATCATTAAAAATCGGCCAAAAATACATAAGAAATACATCATGAAACTAGTATTCCTTAGTAAAAGTGATGACAAGCAGCTAAACATGAAGCCCATAAAATAGGCAAAACCTGTGAGGTCCGCGTACATGAGAAATGTCGATTTTTGCAATGTGCTAATTTTGTCTTAATTTAATGTTGAAATCATTAAAAATCGGCCAAAAATACATAAGAAATACATCATGACACTAGTATTCCTTAGTAAAAGTGATGAAAAGCAGCTAAACATGAAGCCCATAAAATAGGCAAAACCTGTGAGGTCCGCGTACATGAGAAATGTCGATTTTTGCAATGTGCTAATTTTGTCTTAATTTATTGTTTAAATCATTAAAAATCGGCCAAAAATACATACGAAATACATCATGACACTAGTATTCCTTAGTAAAAGTGATGAAAAGCAACTAAACATGAAGCCCATAAAATAGGCAAAACCTGTGAGGTCCGCGTACATGAGAAATGTCGATTTTTGCAATGTGCTTTTTTTTGTCCTTATTTAATGTTGAAATCATTAAAAATCGGCCACAAATACATAAGAAATACATCATGACACTAGTATTCCTTAGTAAAAGTGATGAAAAGCAGCTAAACATGAAGCCCATAAAATAGGCAAAACCTGTGAGGTCTGCGTACATGAGAAATGTCGATTTTTGCAATGTGCTTATTTTTCTTAATTTAATGTTGAAATCATTAAAAATCGGCCAACAATACATAAGAAATACATCATGACACTAGTATTCCTTAGTAAAAGTGATGAAAAGCAGCTAAACATGAAGCCCATAAAATAGGCAAAACCTGTGAGGTCCGCGTACATGAGAAATGTCGATTTTTGCAATGTGCTTATTTTGTCTTAATTTAATGTTGAAATCATTAAAAATCGGCCAAAAATACATAAGAAATACATCATGACACTAGTATTCCTTAGTAAAAGTGATGAAAAGCAGCTAAACATTAAGCCCATAAAATAGGCAAAACCTGTGAGGTCCGCGTACATGAGAAATGTCGATTTTTGCAATGTGCTAATTTTGTCTTAATTTAATGTTGAAATCATTAAAAATCGGCCAAAAATACATAAGAAATACATCATGAAACTAGTATTCCTTAGTAAAAGTGATGACAAGCAGCTAAACATGAAGCCCATAAAATAGGCAAAACCTGTGAGGTCCGCGTACATGAGAAATGTCGATTTTTGCAATGTGCTAATTTTGTCTTAATTTAATGTTGAAATCATTAAAAATCGGCCAAAAATACATAAGAAATACATCATGACACTAGTATTCCTTAGTAAAAGTGATGAAAAGCAGCTAAACATGAAGCCCATAAAATAGGCAAAACCTGTGAGGTCCGCGTACATGAGAAATGTCGATTTTTTCAATGTGCTAATTTTGTCTTAATTTAATGTTGAAATCATTAAAAATCGGCCAAAAATACATAAGAAATACATCCTGACACTAGTATTCCTTAGTAAAAGTGATGATAGGCAGCTAAACATGAAGCCCATAAAATAGGCAAAACCTGTGAGGTCCGCGTACATGAGAAATGTCGATTTTTGCAATGTGCTTATTTTGTCTTAATTTAATGTTGAAATCATTAAAAATCGGCCAAAAATACATAAGAAATACATCATTACACTAGTATTCCTTAGTAAAAGTTATGATAGGCAGCTAAACATTAAGCCCATAAAATAGGCAAAACCTGTGAGGTCCGCGTACATGAGAAATGTCGATTTTTGCAATGTGCTTATTTTTTCTTAATTTAATGTTGAAATCATAAAAAATCGGCCAAAAATACATAAGAAATACATCATGACACTAGTATTCCTTAGTAAAAGTTATGAAAAGCAGCTAAACATGAAGCCCATAAAATAGGCAAAACCTGAGAGGTCCGCGTACATGAGAAATGTCGATTTTTGCAATGTGCTAATTTTGTCTTAATTTAATGTTGAAATCATTAAAAATCGGCCAAAAATACATAAGAAATACATCATGACACTAGTATTCCTTAGTAAAAGTGATGAAAAGCAGCTAAACATGAAGCCCATAAAATAGGCAAAACCTGTGAGGTCCGCGTACATGAGAAATGTCGATTTTTGCAATGTGCTTATTTTGTCTTAATTTATTGTTTAAATCATTAAAAATCGGCCAAAAATACATAAGAAATACATCATGACACTAGTATTCCTTAGTAAAAGTGATGAAAAGCAGCTAAACATGAAGCCCATAAAATAGGCAAAACCTGTGAGGTCCGCGTACATGAGAAATGTCGATTTTTGCAATGTGCTTATTTTGTCCTTATTTAATGTTGAAATCATTAAAAATCGGCCACAAATACATAAGAAATACATCATGACACTAGTATTCCTTAGTAAAAGTGATGAAAAGCAGCTAAACATGAAGCCCATAAAATAGGCACAACCTGTGAGGTCTGCATACATGAGAAATGTCGATTTTTGCAATGTGCTTATTTTGTCTTAATTTAATGTTGAAATCATTAAAAATCGGCCAAAAATACATAAGAAATACATCATGACACTAGTATTCCTTAGTAAAAGTGATGAAAAGCAGCTAAACATGAAGCCCATAAAATAGGCAAAACCTGTGAGGTCCGCGTACATGAGAAATGTCGATTTTTGCAATGTGCTTATTTTGTCTTAATTTAATGTTGAAATCATTAAAAATCGGCCAAAAATACATAAGAAATACATCATGACACTAGTATTCCTTAGTAAAAGTGATGAAAAGCAGCTAAACATGAAGCCCATAAAATAGGCAAAACCTGTGAGGTCCGCGTACATGAGAAATGTCGATTTTTGCAATGTGCTTATTTTGTCTTAATTTAATGTTGAAATCATTAAAAATCGGCCAAAAATACATAAGAAATACATCATTACACTAGTATTCCTTAGTAAAAGTGATGATAGGCAGCTAAACATGAAGCCCATAAAATAGGCAAAACCTGTGAGGTCCGCGTACATGAGAAATGTCGATTTTTGCAATGTGCTTATTTTTTCTTAATTTAATGTTGAAATCATAAAAAATCGGCCAAAAATACATAAGAAATACATCATGACACTAGTATTCCTTAGTAAAAGTTATGACAAGCAGCTAAACATGAAGCCCATAAAATAGGCAAAACCTGTGAGGTCCGCGTACATGAGAAATGTCGATTTTTTCAATGTGCTAATTTTGTCTTAATTTAATGTTGAAATCATTAAAAATCGGCCAAAAATACATAAGAAATACATCATGACACTAGTATTCCTTAGTAAAAGTGATGAAAAGCAGCTAAACATGAAGCCCATAAAATAGGCAAAACCTGTGAGGTCCGCGTACATGAGAAATGTCGATTTTTGCAATGTGCTTATTTTGTCTTAATTTATTGTTTAAATCATTAAAAATCGGCCACAAATACATAAGAAATACATCATGACACTAGTATTCCTTAGTAAAAGTGATGAAAAGCAGCTAAACATGAAGCCCATAAAATAGGCAAAACCTGTGAGGTCCGCGTACATGAGAAATGTCGATTTTTGCAATGTGCTTATTTTGTCCTTATTTAATGTTGAAATCATTAAAAATCGGCCACAAATACATAAGAAATACATCATGACACTAGTATTCCTTAGTAAAAGTGATGAAAAGCAGCTAAACATGAAGCCCATAAAATAGGCACAACCTGTGAGGTCTGCATACATGAGAAATGTCGATTTTTGCAATGTGCTTATTTTGTCTTAATTTAATGTTGAAATCATTAAAAATCGGCCAACAATACATAAGAAATACATCATGACACTAGTATTCCTTAGTAAAAGTGATGAAAAGCAGCTAAACATGAAGCCCATAAAATAGGCAAAACCTGTGAGGTCCGCGTACATGAGAAATGTCGATTTTTGCAATGTGCTTATTTTGTCTTAATTTAATGTTGAAATCATTAAAAATCGGCCAAAAATACATAAGAAATACATCATGACACTAGTATTCCTTAGTAAAAGTGATGAAAAGCAGCTAAACATGAAGCCCATAAAATAGGCAAAACCTGTGAGGTCCGCGTACATGAGAAATGTCGATTTTTGCAATGTGCTTATTTTGTCTTAATTTAATGTTGAAATCATTAAAAATCGGCCAAAAATACATAAGAAATACATCATTACACTAGTATTCCTTAGTAAAAGTGATGATAGGCAGCTAAACATGAAGCCCATAAAATAGGCAAAACCTGTGAGGTCCGCGTACATGAGAAATGTCGATTTTTGCAATGTGCTTATTTTTTCTTAATTTAATGTTGAAATCATAAAAAATCGGCCAAAAATACATAAGAAATACATCATGACACTAGTATTCCTTAGTAAAAGTTATGACAAGCAGCTAAACATGAAGCCCATAAAATAGGCAAAACCTGTGAGGTCCGCGTACATGAGAAATGTCGATTTTTTCAATGTGCTAATTTTGTCTTAATTTAATGTTGAAATCATTAAAAATCGGCCAAAAATACATAAGAAATACATCATGACACTAGTATTCCTTAGTAAAAGTGATGAAAAGCAGCTAAACATGAAGCCCATAAAATAGGCAAAACCTGTGAGGTCCGCGTACATGAGAAATGTCGATTTTTGCAATGTGCTTATTTTGTCTTAATTTATTGTTTAAATCATTAAAAATCGGCCACAAATACATAAGAAATACATCATGACACTAGTATTCCTTAGTAAAAGTGATGAAAAGCAGCTAAACATGAAGCCCATAAAATAGGCAAAACCTGTGAGGTCCGCGTACATGAGAAATGTCGATTTTTGCAATGTGCTTATTTTGTCCTTATTTAATGTTGAAATCATTAAAAATCGGCCACAAATACATAAGAAATACATCATGACACTAGTATTCCTTAGTAAAAGTGATGAAAAGCAGCTAAACATGAAGCCCATAAAATAGGCACAACCTGTGAGGTCTGCATACATGAGAAATGTCGATTTTTGCAATGTGCTTATTTTGTCTTAATTTAATGTTGAAATCATTAAAAATCGGCCAACAATACATAAGAAATACATCATGACACTAGTATTCCTTAGTAAAAGTGATGAAAAGCAGCTAAACATGAAGCCCATAAAATAGGCAAAACCTGTGAGGTCCGCGTACATGAGAAATGTCGATTTTTGCAATGTGCTTATTTTGTCTTAATTTAATGTTGAAATCATTAAAAATCGGCCAAAAATACATAAGAAATACATCATGACACTAGTATTCCTTAGTAAAAGTGATGACAAGCAGCTAAACATGAAGCCCATAAAATAGGCAAAACCTGTGAGGTCCGCGTACATGAGAAATGTCGATTTTTGCAATGTGCTAATTTTGTCTTAATTTAATGTTGAAATCATTAAAAATCGGCCAAAAATACATAAGAAATACATCATGACACTAGTATTCCTTAGTAAAAGTGATGAAAAGCAGCTAAACATGAAGCCCATAAAATAGGCAAAACCTGTGAGGTCCGCGTACATGAGAAATGTCGATTTTTGCAATGTGCTAATTTTGTCTTAATTTATTGTTTAAATCATTAAAAATCGGCCAAAAATACATACGAAATACATCATGACACTAGTATTCCTTAGTAAAAGTGATGAAAAGCAGCTAAACATGAAGCCCATAAAATAGGCAAAACCTGTGAGGTCCGCGTACATGAGAAATGTCGATTTTTGCAATGTGCTTTTTTTTGTCCTTATTTAATGTTGAAATCATTAAAAATCGGCCAAAAATACATAAGAAATACATCATGACACTAGTATTCCTTAGTAAAAGTGATGAAAAGCAGCTAAACATGAAGCCCATAAAATAGGCAAAACCTGTGAGGTCCGCGTACATGAGAAATGTCGATTTTTGCAATGTGCTAATTTTGTCTTAATTTATTGTTTAAATCATTAAAAATCGGCCAAAAATACATACGAAATACATCATGACACTAGTATTCTTTAGTAAAAGTGATGAAAAGCAGCTAAACATGAAGCCCATAAAATAGGCAAAACCTGTGAGGTCCGCGTACATGAGAAATGTCGATTTTTGCAATGTGCTTTTTTTTGTCCTTATTTAATGTTGAAATCATTAAAAATCGGCCAAAAATACATAAGAAATACATCATGACACTAGTATTCCTTAGTAAAAGTGATGAAAAGCAGCTAAACATGAAGCCCATAAAATAGGCAAAACCTGTGAGGTCTGCGTACATGAGAAATGTCGATTTTTGCAATGTGCTTATTTTTCTTAATTTAATGTTGAAATCATTAAAAATCGGCCAACAATACATAAGAAATACATCATGACACTAGTATTCCTTAGTAAAAGTGATGAAAAGCAGCTAAACATGAAGCCCATAAAATAGGCAAAACCTGTGAGGTCCGCGTACATGAGAAATGTCGATTTTTGCAATGTGCTTATTTTGTCTTAATTTAATGTTTAAATCATTAAAAATCGGCCAAAAATACATAAGAAATACATCATGACACTAGTATTCCTTAGTAAAAGTGATGAAAAGCAGCTAAACATGAAGCCCATAAAATAGGCAAAACCTGTGAGGTCCGCGTACATGAGAAATGTCGATTTTTGCAATGTGCTTATTTTGTCTTAATTTATTGTTTAAATCATTAAAAATCGGCCAAAAATACATAAGAAATACATCATGACACTAGTATTCCTTAGTAAAAGTGATGAAAAGCAGCTAAACATGAAGCCCATAAAATAGGCAAAATCTGTGAGGTCCGCGTACATGAGAAATGTCGATTTTTGCAATGTGCTTATTTTGTCCTTATTTAATGTTGAAATCATTAAAAATCGGCCACAAATACATAAGAAATACATCATGACACTAGTATTCCTTAGTAAAAGTGATGAAAAGCAGCTAAACATGAAGCCCATAAAATAGGCAAAACCTGTGAGGTCTGCATACATGAGAAATGTCGATTTTTGCAATGTGCTTATTTTGTCTTAATTTAATGTTGAAATCATTAAAAATCGGCCAAAAATACATAAGAAATACATCATGACACTAGTATTCCTTAGTAAAAGTGATGAAAAGCAGCTAAACATGAAGCCCATAAAATAGGCAAAACCTGTGAGGTCCGCGTACATGAGAAATGTCGATTTTTGCAATGTGCTTATTTTGTCTTAATTTAATGTTGAAATCATTAAAAATCGGCCAAAAATACATAAGAAATACATCATGACACTAGTATTCCTTAGTAAAAGTGATGAAAAGCAGCTAAACATGAAGCCCATAAAATAGGCAAAACCTGTGAGGTCCGCGTACATGAGAAATGTCGATTTTTCAATGTGCTAATTTTGTCTTAATTTAATGTTGAAATCATTAAAAATCGGCCAAAAATACATAAGAAATACATCATGACACTAGTATTCCTTAGTAAAAGTGATGACAAGCAGCTAAACATGAAGCCCATAAAATAGGCAAAACCTGTGAGGTCCGCGTACATGAGAAATGTCGATTTTTGCAATGTGCTAATTTTGTCTTAATTTAATGTTGAAATCATTAAAAATCGGCCAAAAATACATAAGAAATACATCATGACACTAGTATTCCTTAGTAAAAGTGATGAAAAGCAGCTAAACATGAAGCCCATAAAATAGGCAAAACCTGTGAGGTCCGCGTACATGAGAAATGTCGATTTTTGCAATGTGCTTATTTTGTCTTAATTTATTGTTTAAATCATTAAAAATCGGCCAAAAATACATACGAAATACATCATGACACTAGTATTCCTTAGTAAAAGTGATGAAAAGCAGCTAAACATGAAGCCCATAAAATAGGCAAAACCTGTGAGGTCCGCGTACATGAGAAATGTCGATTTTTGCAATGTGCTTTTTTTTGTCCTTATTTAATGTTGAAATCATTAAAAATCGGCCACAAATACATAAGAAATACATCATGACACTAGTATTCCTTAGTAAAAGTGATGAAAAGCAGCTAAACATGAAGCCCATAAAATAGGCAAAACCTGTGAGGTCTGCGTACATGAGAAATGTCGATTTTTGCAATGTGCTTATTTTGTCTTAATTTAATGAATCATTAAAAATCGGCCAACAATACATAAGAAATACATCATGACACTAGTATTCCTTAGTAAAAGTGATGAAAAGCAGCTAAACATGAAGCCCATAAAATAGGCAAAACCTGTGAGGTCCGCGTACATGAGAAATGTCGATTTTTGCAATGTGCTTATTTTGTCTTAATTTAATGTTGAAATCATTAAAAATCGGCCATAAATACATAAGAAATACATCATGACACGAGTATTCCTTAGTAAAAGTGATGATAGGCAGCAAAACATGAAGCCCATAAAATAGGCAAAACCTGTGAGGTCCGCGTACATGAGAAATGTCGATTTTTGCAATGTGCTTATTTTGTCTTAATTTAATGTTGAAATCATTAAAAATCGGCCAAAAATACATAAGAAATACATCATGACACTAGTATTCCTTAGTAAAAGTGATGACAAGCAGCTAAACATGAAGCCCATAAAATAGGCAAAACCTGTGAGGTCCGCGTACATGAGAAATGTCGATTTTTGCAATGTGCTTATTTTGTCTTAATTTAATGTTGAAATCATTAAAAATCGGCCAAAAATACATAAGAAGTAAATCATGACACTAGTATTCCTTAGTAAAAGTGATGACAAGCAGCTAAACATGAAGCCCATAAAATAGGCAAAACCTGTGAGGTCCGCGTACATGAGAAATGTCGATTTTTGCAATGTGCTTATTTTGTCTTAATTTAATGTTGAAATCATTAAAAATCGGCCAAAAATACATAAGAAATACATCATGACACTAGTATTCCTTAGTAAAAGTGATGACAAGCAGCTAAACATGAAGCCCATAAAATAGGCAAAACCTGTGAGGTCCGCGTACATGAGAAATGTCGATTTTTTCAATGTGCTAATTTCGTCTTAATTTAATGTTTAAATCATTAAAAATCGGCCAAAAATACATAAGAAATACATCATGACACTAGTATTCCTATGTAAAAGTGATGAAAAGCAGCTAAACATGAAGCCCATAAAATAGGCAAAACCTGTGAGGTCCGCGTACATGAGAAATGTTGATTTTTGCAATGTGCTTATTTTGTCTTAATTTATTGTTTAAATCATTAAAAATCGGCCAAAAATACATAAGAAATACATCATGACACGAGTATTCCTTAGTAAAAGTGATGAAAAGCAGCTAAACATGAAGCCCATAAAATAGGCAAAACCTGTGAGGTCCGCGTACATGAGAAATGTCGATTTTTGCAATGTGCTTATTTTGTCCTTATTTAATGTTGAAATCATTAAAAATCGGCCACAAATACATAAGAAATACATCATGACACTAGTATTCCTTAGTAAAAGTGATGAAAAGCAGCTAAACATGAAGCCCATAAAATAGGCAAAACCTGTGAGGTCTGCATACATGAGAAATGTCGATTTTTGCAATGTGCTTATTTTGTCTTAATTTAATGTTGAAATCATTAAAAATCGGCCAAAAATACATAAGAAATACATCATGACACTAGTATTCCTTAGTAAAAGTGATGATAGGCAGCTAAACATGAAGCCCATAAAATAGGCAAAACCTGTGAGGTCCGCGTACATGAGAAATGTCGATTTTTGCAATGTGCTTATTTTGTCTTAATTTAATGTTGAAATCATTAAAAATCGGCCAAAAATACATAAGAAATACATCATGACACTAGTATTCCTAAGTAAAAGTGATGAAAAGCAGCTAAACATGAAGCCCATAAAATAGGCAAAACCGGTGAGGTCCGCGTACATGAGAAATGTCGATTTTTGCAATGTGCTAATTTTGTCTAAATTTAATGTTGAAATCATTAAAAATCGGCCAAAAATACATAAGAAATACATCATGACACTAGTATTCCTTAGTAAAAGTGATGACAAGCAGCTAAACATGAAGCCCATAAAATAGGCAAAACCTGTGAGGTCCGCGTACATGAGAAATGTCGATTTTTGCAATGTGCTTATTTTGTCCTTATTTAATGTTGAAATCATTAAAAATCGGCCACAAATACATAAGAAATACATCATGACACTAGTATTCATTAGTAAAAGTGATGAAAAGCAGCTAAACATGAAGCCCATAAAATAGGCAAAACCTGTGAGGTCTGCGTACATGAGAAATGTCGATTTTTGCAATGTGCTTATTTTGTCTTAATTTAATGTTGAAATCATTAAAAATCGGCCAAAAATACATAAGAAATACATCATGACACTAGTATTCCTTAGTAAAAGTGATGAACAGCAGCTAAACATGCAGCCCATAAAATAGGCAAAACCTGTGAGGTCCGCGTACATGAGAAATGTCGATTTTTGCAATGTGCTTATTTTGTATTTATTTAATGTTGAAATCATTAAAAATCGGCCAAAAATACATAAGAAATACACCATGACACTAGTATTCCTTAGTAAAAGTTATGATAGGCAGCTAAACAGGAAGCCCATAAAATAGGCAAAACCTGTGAGGTCCGCGTACATGAGAAATGTCGATTTTTGCAATGTGCTTATTTTGTCTTAATTTAATGTTGAAATCATTAAAAATCGGCCAAAAATACATAAGAAATACATCATGACACTAGTATTCCTTAGTAAAAGTGATGAAAAGCAGCTAAACATGAAGCCCATAAAATAGGCAAAACCTGTGAGGTCCGCGTACATGAGAAATGTCGATTTTTGCAATGTGCTTATTTTGTCCTTATTTAATGTTGAAATCATTAAAAATCTGCCAAAAATACATAAGAAATACATCATGACACTAGTATTCCTTAGTAAAAGTGATGAAAAGCAGCTAAACATGAAGCCCATAAAATAGGCAAAACCTGTGAGGTCCGCGTACATGAGAAATGTCGATTTTTGCAATGTGCTAATTTTGTCTTAATTTAATATTGAAATCATTAAAAATCTGCCAAAAATACATAAGAAATACATCATGACACTAGTATTCCTTAGTAAAAGTGATGAAAAGCAGCTAAACATGAAGCCCATAAAATAGGCAAAACCTGTGAGGTCCGCGTACATGAGAAATGTCGATTTTTGCAATGTGCTTATTTTGTCTTAATTTAATGTTGAAATCATTAAAAATCGGCCAAAAATACATAAGAAATACATCATGACACTAGTATTCCTTAGTAAAAGTGATGAAAAGCAGCTAAACATGAAGCCCATAAAATAGGCAAAACCTGTGAGGTCCGCGTACATGAGAAATGTCGATTTTTGCAATGTGCTTATTTTGTCTTAATTTATTGTTTAAATCATTAAAAATCGGCCAAAAATACATACGAAATACATCATGACACGAGTATTCCTTAGTAAAAGTGATGAAAAGCAGCTAAACATGAAGCCCAGAAAATAGGCAAAACCTGTGAGGTCCGCGTACATGAGAAATGTCGATTTTTGCAATGTGCTAATTTTGTCTAAATTTAATGTTGAAATCATTAAAAATCGGCCAAAAATACATAAGAAATACATCATGACACTAGTATTCCTTAGTAAAAGTGATGACAAGCAGCTAAACATGAAGCCCATAAAATAGGCAAAACCTGTGAGGTCCGCGTACATGAGAAATGTCGATTTTTGCAATGTGCTAATTTTGTCTTAATTTAATGTTGAAATCATTAAAAATCGGCCAACAATACATAAGAAATACATCATGACACTAGTATTCCTTAGTAAAAGTGATGAAAAGCAGCTAAACATGAAGCCCATAAAATAGGCAAAACCTGTGAGGTCCGCGTACATGAGAAATGTCGATTTTTGCAATGTGCTTATTTTGTCCTTATTTAATGTTGAAATCATTAAAAATCGGCCACAAATACATAAGAAATACATCATGACACTAGTATTCATTAGTAAAAGTGATGAAAAGCAGCTAAACATGAAGCCCATAAAATAGGCAAAACCTGTGAGGTCTGCGTACATGAGAAATGTCGATTTTTGCAATGTGCTTATTTTGTCTTAATTTAATGTTGAAATCATTAAAAATCGGCCAAAAATACATAAGAAATACATCATGACACTAGTATTCCTTAGTAAAAGTGATGAACAGCAGCTAAACATGCAGCCCATAAAATAGGCAAAACCTGTGAGGTCCGCGTACATGAGAAATGTCGATTTTTGCAATGTGCTTATTTTGTATTTATTTAATGTTGAAATCATTAAAAATCGGCCAAAAATACATAAGAAATACACCATGACACTAGTATTCCTTAGTAAAAGTTATGATAGGCAGCTAAACAGGAAGCCCATAAAATAGGCAAAACCTGTGAGGTCCGCGTACATGAGAAATGTCGATTTTTGCAATGTGCTTATTTTGTCTTAATTTAATGTTGAAATCATTAAAAATCGGCCAAAAATACATAAGAAATACATCATGACACTAGTATTCCTTAGTAAAAGTGATGAAAAGCAGCTAAACATGAAGCCCATAAAATAGGCAAAACCTGTGAGGTCCGCGTACATGAGAAATGTCGATTTTTGCAATGTGCTTATTTTGTCCTTATTTAATGTTGAAATTATTAAAAATCTGCCAAAAATACATAAGAAATACATCATGACACTAGTATTCCTTAGTAAAAGTGATGAAAAGCAGCTAAACATGAAGCCCATAAAATAGGCAAAACCTGTGAGGTCCGCGTACATGAGAAATGTCGATTTTTGCAATGTGCTAATTTTGTCTTAATTTAATATTGAAATCATTAAAAATCTGCCAAAAATACATAAGAAATACATCATGACACTAGTATTCCTTGGTAAAAGTGATGAAAAGCAGCTAAACATGAAGCCCATAAAATAGGCAAAACCTGTGAGGTCCGCGTACATGAGAAATGTCGATTTTTGCAATGTGCTTATTTTGTCTTAATTTAATGTTGAAATCATTAAAAATCGGCCAAAAATACATAAGAAATACATCATGACACTAGTATTCCTTAGTAAAAGTGATGAAAAGCAGCTAAACATGAAGCCCATAAAATAGGCAAAACCTGTGAGGTCCGCGTACATGAGAAATGTCGATTTTTGCAATGTGCTTATTTTGTCTTAATTTATTGTTTAAATCATTAAAAATCGGCCAAAAATACATACGAAATACATCATGACACGAGTATTCCTTAGTAAAAGTGATGAAAAGCAGCTAAACATGAAGCCCAGAAAATAGGCAAAACCTGTGAGGTCCGCGTACATGAGAAATGTCGATTTTTGCAATGTGCTTATTTTGTCTTAATTTAATGTTGAAATCATTAAAAATCGGCCAAAAATACATAAGAAATACATCATGACACTAGTATTCCTTAGTAAAAGTGATGAAAAGCAGCTAAACATGAAGCCCATAAAATAGGCAAAACCTGTGAGGTCCGCGTACATGAGAAATGTCGATTTTTGCAATGTGCTTATTTTGTATTTATTTAATGTTGAAATCATTAAAAATCGGCCAAAAATACATAAGAAATACATCATGACACGAGTATTCCTTAGTAAAAGTGATGATATGCAGCAAAACATGAAGCCCATAAAATAGGCAAAACCTGTGAGGTCCGCGTACATGAGAAATGTCGATTTTTGCAATGTGCTTATTTTGTCTTAATTTAATGTTGAAATCATTAAAAATCGGCCAAAAATACATAAGAAATACATCATGACACTAGTATTCCTTAGTAAAAGTGATGAAAAGCAGCTAAACATGAAGCCCATAAAATAGGCAAAACCTGTGAGGTCCGCGTACATGAGAAATGTCGATTTTTGCAATGTGCTTATTTTGTATTTATTTAATGTTGAAATCATTAAAAATCGGCCAAAAATACATAAGAAATACATCATGACACGAGTATTCCTTAGTAAAAGTGATGATAGGCAGCAAAACATGAAGCCCATAAAATAGGCAAAACCTGTGAGGTCCGCGTACATGAGAAATGTCGATTTTTGCAATGTGCTTATTTTGTCTTAATTTAATGTTGAAATCATTAAAAATCGGCCAAAAATACATAAGAAATACATCATGACACTAGTATTCCTTAGTAAAAGTGATGAAAAGCAGCTAAACATGAAGCCCATAAAATAGGCAAAACCTGTGAGGTCCGCGTACATGAGAAATGTCGATTTTTGCAATGTGCTAATTTTGTCTTAATTTAATGTGTAAATCATTAAAAATCGGCCAAAAATACATAAGAAATACATCATGACACTAGTATTCCTTAGTAAAAGTGATGAAAAGCAGCTAAACATGAAGCCCATAAAATAGGCAAAACCTGTGAGGTCCGCGTACATGAGAAATGTCGATTTTTGCAATGTGCTAATTTTGTCTTAATTTAATGTTGAAATCATTAAAAATCGGCCAAAAATACATAAGAAATACATCATGACACTAGTATTCCTTAGTAAAAGTGATGAAAAGCAGCTAAACATGAAGCCCATAAAATAGGCAAAACCTATGAGGTCCGCGTACATGAGAAATGTCGATTTTTGCAATGTGCTTATTTTGTCCTTATTTAATGTTGAAATCATTAAAAATCGGCCAAAAATACATAAGAAATACATCATGACACTAGTATTCATTAGTAAAAGTGATGAAAAGCAGCTAAACATGAAGCCCATAAAATAGGCAAAACCTGTGAGGTTTGTGTACATGAGAAATGTCGATTTTTGCAATGTGCTTATTTTGTCTTAATTTAATGTTGAAATCATTAAAAATCGGCCAAAAATACATAAGAAATATATCATGAAACTAGTATTCCTTAGTAAAAGTGATGAAAAGCAGCTAAACATGCAGCCCATAAAATAGGCAAAACCTGTGAGGTTTGTGTACATGAGAAATGTCGATTTTTGCAATGTGCTTATTTTGTATTTATTTAATGTTGAAATCATTAAAAATCGGCCAAAAATACATAAGAAATACATCATGACACGAGTATTCCTTAGTAAAAGTGATGATAGGCAGCAAAACATGAAGCCCATAAAATAGGCAAAACCTGTGAGGTCCGCGTACATGAGAAATCTCGATTTTTGCAATGTGCTTATTTTGTCTTAATTTAATGTTGAAATCATTAAAAATCGGCCAAAAATACATAAGAAATACATCATGACACTAGTATTCCTTAGTAAAAGTGATGAAAAGCAGCTAAACATGAAGCCCATAAAATAGGCAAAACCTGTGAGGTCCGCGTACATGAGAAATGTCGATTTTTGCAATGTGCTTATTTTGTATTTATTTAATGTTGAAATCATTAAAAATCGGCCAAAAATACATAAGAAATACATCATGACACGAGTATTCCTTAGTAAAAGTGATGATAGGCAGCAAAACATGAAGCCCATAAAATAGGCAAAACCTGTGAGGTCCGCGTACATGAGAAATGTCGATTTTTGCAATATGCTTATTTTGTCTTAATTTAATGTGTAAATCATTAAAAATCGGCCAAAAATACATAAGAAATACATCATGACACTAGTATTCCTTAGTAAAAGTGATGAAAAGCAGCTAAACATGAAGCCCATAAAATAGGCAAAACCTGTGAGGTCCGCGTACATGAGAAATGTCGATTTTTGCAATGTGCTAATTTTGTCTTAATTTAATGTTGAAATCATTAAAAATCAGCCAAAAATACATAAGAAATACATCATGACACTAGTATTCCTTAGTAAAAGTGATGAAAAGCAGCTAAACATGAAGCCCATAAAATAGGCAAAACCTGTGAGGTCCGCGTACATGAGAAATGTCGATTTTTGCAATATGCTAATTTTGTCTTAATTTAATGTTGAAATCATTAAAAATCGGCCAAAAATACATAAGAAATACATCATGACACTAGTAATCCTTAGTAAAAGTGATGAAAAGCAGCTAAACATGAAGCCCATAAAATAGGCAAAACCTGTGATGTCCGCGTACATGAGAAATGTCGATTTTTGCAATGTGCTTATTTTGTCTTAATTTAATGTTGAAATCATTAAAAATCGGCCAAAAATACATAAGAAATACATCATGACACTAGTATTCCTTAGTAAAAGTGATGAACAGCAGCTAAACATGAAGCCCATAAAATAGGCAAAACCTGTGAGGTCCGCGTACATGAGAAATGTCGATTTTTGCAATGTGCTTATTTTGTCTTAATTTAATGTTGAAATCATTAAAAATCGGCCAAAAATACATAAGAAATACATCATGACACTAGTATTCCTTAGTAAAAGTGATGAAAAGCAATTAAACATGAAGCCCATAAAATAGGCAAAACCTGTGAGGTCCGCGTACATGAGAAATGTCGATTTTTGCAATGTGCTTATTTTGTCTTAATTTATTGTTTAAATCATTAAAAATCGGCCAAAAATACATACGAAATACATCATGACACTAGTATTCCTTAGTAAAAGTGATGAAAAGCAGCTAAACATGAAGCCCATAAAATAGGCAAAACCTGTGAGGTCCGCGTACATGAGAAATGTCGATTTTTGCAATGTGCTTATTTTGTCCTTATTTAATGTTGAAATCATTAAAAATCGGCCAAAAATACATAAGAAATACATCATGACACTAGTATTCCTTAGTAAAAGTGATGATAGGCAGCAAAACATGAAGCCCATAACATAGGCAAAACCTGTGAGGTCCGCGTACATGAGAAATGTCGATTTTTGCAATGTGCTTATTTTGTCTTAATTTAATGTTGAAATCATTAAAAATCGGCCAAAAATACATAAGAAATACATCATGACACTAGTATTCCTTAGTAAAAGTGATGAACAGCAGCTAAACATGAAGCCCATAAAATAGGCAAAACCTGTGAGGTCCGCGTACATGAGAAATGTCGATTTTTGCAATGTGCTAATTTTGTCTTAATTTAATGTGTAAATCATTAAAAATCGGCCAAAAATACATAAGAAATACATCATGACACTAGTATTCCTTAGTAAAAGTGATGAAAAGCAGCTAAACATGAAGCCCATAAAATAGGCAAAACCTGTGAGGTCCGCGTACATGAGAAATGTCGATTTTTGCAATGTGCTAATTTTGTCTTAATTTAATGTTGAAATCATTAAAAATCGGCCAAAAATACATAAGAAATACATCATGACACTAGTATTCCTTAGTAAAAGTGATGAAAAGCAGCTAAACATGAAGCCCATAAAATAGGCAAAACCTGTGAGGTCCGCGTACATGAGAAATGTCGATTTTTGCAATGTGCTTATTTTGTCTTAATTTAATGTTGAAATCATTAAAAATCGGCCAAAAATACATAAGAAATACATCATGACACTAGTATTCCTTAGTAAAAGTGATGAAAAGCAGCTAAACATGAAGCCCATAAAATAGGCAAAACCTGTGAGGTCCGCGTACATGAGAAATGTCGATTTTTGCAATGTGCTTATTTTGTCTTAATTTAATGTTGAAATCATTAAAAATCGGCCAAAAATACATAAGAAATACATCATGACACTAGTATTCCTTAGTAAAAGTGATGACAAGCAGCTAAACATGAAGCCCATAAAATAGGCAAAACCTGTGAGGTCCGCGTACATGAGAAATGTCGATTTTTGCAAGCTGCTTATTTTGTCTTAATTTAATGTTGAAATCATTAAAAATCGGCCAAAAATACATAAGAAATACATCATGACACTAGTATTCCTTAGTAAAAGTGATGAAAAGCAGCTAAAAATGAAGCCCATAAAATAGGCAAAACCTGTGAGGTCCGCGTACATGAGAAATGTCGATTTTTGCAATGTGCTTATTTTGTCTTAATTTAATGCTGAAATCATTAAAAATCGGCCAAAAATACATAAGAAATACATCATGACACTAGTATTCCTTAGTAAAAGTGATGAAAAGCAGCTAAACATTAAGCCCATAAAATAGGCAAAACCTGTGAGGTCCGCGTACATGAGAAATGTCGATTTTTGCAATGTGCTTATTTTGTCTTAATTTAATGTTGAAATCATTAAAAATCGGCCAAAAATACATAAGAAATACATCATGACACTAGTAATCCTTAGTAAAAGTGATGAAAAGCAGCTAAACATGAAGCCCATAAAATAGGCAAAACCTGTGATGTCCGCGTACATGAGAAATGTCGATTTTTGCAATGTGCTTATTTTGTCTTAATTTAATGTTGAAATCATTAAAAATCGGCCAAAAATACATAAGAAATACATCATGACACTAGTATTCCTTAGTAAAAGTGATGAACAGCAGCTAAACATGAAGCCCATAAAATAGGCAAAACCTGTGAGGTCCGCGTACATGAGAAATGTCGATTTTTGCAATGTGCTTATTTTGTCTTAATTTAATGTTGAAATCATTAAAAATCGGCCAAAAATACATAAGAAATACATCATGACACTAGTATTCCTTAGTAAAAGTGATGAAAAGCAGCTAAACATGAAGCCCATAAAATAGGCAAAACCTGTGAGGTCCGCGTACATGAGAAATGTCGATTTTTGCAATGTGCTTATTTTGTCTTAATTTAATGTTGAAATCATTAAAAATCGGCCAAAAATACATAAGAAATACATCATGACACGAGTATTCCTTAGTAAAAGTGATGATAGGCAGCTAAACATGAAGCCCTTAAAATAGGCAAAACCTGTGAGGTCCGCGTACATGAGAAATGTCGATTTTTGCAATGTGCTTATTTTGTCTTAATTTAATGTTGAAATCATTAAAAATCGGCCAAAAATACATAAGAAATACATCATGACACTAGTATTCCTTAGTAAAAGTGATGAAAAGCAGCTAAACATGAAGCCCATAAAATAGGCAAAACCTGTGAGGTCCGCGTACATGAGAAATGTCGATTTTTGCAATGTGCTAATTTTGTCTTAATTTAATGTTGAAATCATTAAAAATCGGCCAAAAATACATAAGAAATACATCATGACACTAGTATTCCTTAGTAAAAGTGATGAAAAGCAGCTAAACATTAAGCCCATAAAATAGGCAAAACCTGTGAGGTCCGCGTACATGAGAAATGTCGATTTTTGCAATGTGCTTATTTTGTCTTAATTTAATGTTGAAATCATTAAAAATCGGCCAAAAATACATAAAAAATACATCATGACACTAGTATTCCTTAGTAAAAGTGATGAAAAGCAATTAAACATGAAGCCCATAAAATAGGCAAAACCTGTGAGGTCCGCGTACATGAGAAATGTCGATTTTTGCAATGTGCTTATTTTGTCTTAATTTATTGTTTAAATCATTAAAAATCGGCCAAAAATACATACGAAATACATCATGACACTAGTATTCCTTAGTAAAAGTGATGAAAAGCAGCTAAACATGAAGCCCATAAAATAGGCAAAACCTGTGAGGTCCGCGTACATGAGAAATGTCGATTTTTGCAATGTGCTTATTTTGTCCTTATTTAATGTTGAAATCATTAAAAATCGGCCAAAAATACATAAGAAATACATCATGACACTAGTAATCCTTTAGTAAAAGTGATGATAGGCAGCAAAACATGAAGCCCATAACATAGGCAAAACCTGTGAGGTCCGCGTACATGAGAAATGTCGATTTTTGCAATGTGCTTATTTTGTCTTAATTTAATGTTGAAATCATTAAAAATCGGCCAAAAATACATAAGAAATACATCATGACACTAGTATTCCTTAGTAAAAGTGATGAACAGCAGCTAAACATGAAGCCCATAAAATAGGCAAAACCTGTGAGGTCCGCGTACATGAGAAATGTCGATTTTTGCAATGTGCTAATTTTGTCTTAATTTAATGTGTAAATCATTAAAAATCGGCCAAAAATACATAAGAAATACATCATGACACTAGTATTCCTTAGTAAAAGTGATGAAAAGCAGCTAAACCTGAAGCCCATAAAATAGGCAAAACCTGTGAGGTCCGCGTACATGAGAAATGTCGATTTTTGCAATGTGCTAATTTTGTCTTAATTTAATGTTGAAATCATTAAAAATCGGCCAAAAATACATAAGAAATACATCATGACACTAGTATTCCTTAGTAAAAGTGATGAAAAGCAGCTAAACATGAAGCCCATAAAATAGGCAAAACCTGTGAGGTCCGCGTACATGAGAAATGTCGATTTTTGCAATGTGCTTATTTTGTCTTAATTTAATGTTGAAATCATTAAAAATCGGCCAAAAATACATAAGAAATACATCATGACACGAGTATTCCTTAGTAAAAGTGATGAAAAGCAGCTAAACATGAAGCCCATAAAATAGGCAAAACCTGTGAGGTCCGCGTACATGAGAAATGTCGATTTTTGCAATGTGCTTATTTTGTCTTAATTTAATGTTGAAATCATTAAAAATCGGCCAAAAATACATAAGAAATACATCATGACACTAGTATTCCTTAGTAAAAGTGATGACAAGCAGCTAAACATGAAGCCCATAAAATAGGCAAAACCTGTGAGGTCCGCGTACATGAGAAATGTCGATTTTTGCAAGCTGCTTATTTTGTCTTAATTTAATGTTGAAATCATTAAAAATCGGACAAAAATACATAAGAAATACATCATGACACTAGTATTCCTTAGTAAAAGTGATGAAAAGCAGCTAAAAATGAAGCCCATAAAATAGGCAAAACCTGTGAGGTCCGCGTACATGAGAAATGTCGATTTTTGCAATGTGCTTATTTTGTCTTAATTTAATGCTTAAATCATTAAAAATCGGCCAAAAATACATAAGAAATACATCATGACACTAGTATTCCTTAGTAAAAGTGATGAAAAGCAGCTAAACATTAAGCCCATAAAATAGGCAAAACCTGTGAGGTCCGCGTACATGAGAAATGTCGATTTTTGCAATGTGCTTATTTTGTCTTAATTTAATGTTGAAATCATTAAAAATCGGCCAAAAATACATAAGAAATACATCATGACACTAGTATTCCTTAGTAACAGTGATGAAAAGCAGCTAAACATGAAGCCCATAAAATAGGCAAAACCTGTGATGTCCGCGTACATGAGAAATGTCGATTTTTGCAATGTGCTAATTTTGTCTTAATTTAATGTTGAAATCATTAAAAATCGGCCAAAAATACATAAGAAATACATCATGACACTAGTATTCCTTAGTAAAAGTGATGAAAAGCAGCTAAACATGAAGCCCATAAAATAGGCAAAACCTGTGAGGTCCGCGTACATGAGAAATGTCGATTTTTGCAATGTGCTTATTTTGTATTTATTTAATGTTGAAATCATTAAAAATCGGCCAAAAATACATAAGAAATACATCATGACACGAGTATTCCTTAGTAAAAGTGATGATAGGCAGCAAAACATGAAGCCCATAAAATAGGCAAAACCTGTGAGGTCCGCGTACATGAGAAATGTCGATTTTTGCAATGTGCTTATTTTGTCTTAATTTAATGTTGAAATCATTAAAAATCGGCCAAAAATACATAAGAAATACATCATGACACTAGTATTCCTTAGTAAAAGTAATGAAAAGCAGCTAAACATGAAGCCCATAAAATAGGCAAAACCTGTGAGGTCAGCGTACATGAGAAATGTCGATTTTTGCAATGTGCTAATTTTGTCTTAATTTAATGTGTAAATCATTAAAAATCGGCCAAAAATACATAAGAAATACATCATGACACTAGTATTCCTTAGTAAAAGTGATGAAAAGCAGCTAAACATGAAGCCCATAAAATAGGCAAAACCTGTGAGGTCCGCGTACATGAGAAATGTCGATTTTTGCAATGTGCTAATTTTGTCTTAATTTAATGTTGAAATCATTAAAAATCGGCCAAAAATACATAAGAAATATATCATGACACTAGTATTCCTTAGTAAAAGTGATGAAAAGCAGCTAAACATGAAGCCCATAAAATAGGCAAAACCTGTGATGTCCGCGTACATGAGAAATGTCGATTTTTGCAATGTGCTTATTTTGTCTTAATTTAATGTTGAAATCATTAAAAATCGGCCAAAAATACATAAGAAATACATCATGACACTAGTATTCCTTAGTAAAAGTGATGAACAGCAGCTAAACATGAAGCCCATAAAATAGGCAAAACCTGTGAGGTCCGCGTACATGAGAAATGTCGATTTTTGCAATGTGCTTATTTTGTCTTAATTTAATGTTGAAATAATTAAAAATCGGCCAAAAATACATAAGAAATACATCATGACACTAGTATTCCTTAGTAAAAGTGATGAAAAGCAGCTAAACATGAAGCCCATAAAATAGGCAAAACCTGTGAGGTCCGCGTACATGAGAAATGTCGATTTTTGCAATGTGCTATTTTTGTCTTAATTTAATGTTGAAATCATTAAAAATCGGCCAAAAATACATAAGAAATACATCATGACACTAGTATTCCTTAGTAAAAGTTATTAAAAGCAGCTAAACATGAAGCCCATAAAATAGGCAAAACCTGTGAGGTCCGCGTACATGAGAAATGTCGATTTTTGCAATGTGCTTATTTTGTCTTAATTTAATGTTGAAATCATTAAAAATCGGCCAAAAATACATAAGAAATACATCATGACACTAGTATTCCTTAGTAAAAGTGATGAAAAGCAGCTAAACATGAAGCCCATAAAATAGGCAAAACCTGTGATGTCCGCGTACATGAGAAATGTCGATTTTTGCAATGTGCTTATTTTGTCTTAATTTAATGTTGAAATCATTAAAAATCGGCCAAAAATACATAAGAAATACATCATGACACTATTATTCCTTAGTAAAAGTTATTAAAAGCAGCTAAACATGAAGCCCATAAAATAGGCAAAACCTGTGAGGTCCGCGTACATGAGAAATGTCGATTTTTGCAATGTGCAAATTTTGTCTTAATTTAATGTTGAAATCATTAAAAATCGGCCAAAAATACATAAGAAATATATCATGACACTAGTATTCCTTAGTAAATGTGATGAAAAGCAGCTAAACATCAACCCCATAAAATAGGCAAAACCTGTGAGGTCCGCGTACATGAGAAATGTCGATTTTTGCAATGTGCTTATTTTGTCTTAATTTAATGTTGAAATCATTAAAAATCGGCAAAAATACATAAGAAATACATCATGACACTAGTATTTCTTTAGTAAAAGTTATGATAGGCAGCTAAACAGGAAGCCCATAAAATAGGCAAAACCTGTGAGGTCCGCGTACATGAGAAATGTCGATTTTTGCAATGTGCTTATTTTGTCTTAATTTAATGTTGAAATCATTAAAAATCGGCCAAAAATACATAAGAAATACATCATGACACTAGTATTCCTTAGTAAAAGTGCTGAAAAGCAGCTAAACATGAAGCCCATAAAATAGGCAAAACCTGTGAGGTCCGCGTACATGAGAAATGTCGATTTTTGCAATGTGCTATTTTTGTCTTAATTTAATGTTGAAATCATTAAAAATCGGCCAAAAATACATAAGAAATACATCATGACACTAGTATTCCTTAGTAAAAGTTATTAAAAGCAGCTAAACATGAAGCCCATAAAATAGGCAAAACCTGTGAGGTCCGCGTACATGAGAAATGTCGATTTTTGCAATGTGCTTATTTTGTCTTAATTTAATGTTGAAATCATTAAAAATCGGCCAAAAATACATAAGAAATACATCATGACACTAGTATTCCTTAGTAAAAGTGATGAAAAGCAGCTAAACATGAAGCCCATAAAATAGGCAAAACCTGTGATGTCCGCGTACATGAGAAATGTCGATTTTTGCAATGTGCTTATTTTGTCTTAATTTAATGTTGAAATCATTAAAAATCGGCCAAAAATACATAAGAAATACATCATGACACTATTATTCCTTAGTAAAAGTTATTAAAAGCAGCTAAACATGAAGCCCATAAAATAGGCAAAACCTGTGAGGTCCGCGTACATGAGAAATGTCGATTTTTGCAATGTGCAAATTTTGTCTTAATTTAATGTTGAAATCATTAAAAATCGGCCAAAAATACATAAGAAATATATCATGACACTAGTATTCCTTAGTAAATGTGATGAAAAGCAGCTAAACATCAACCCCATAAAATAGGCAAAACCTGTGAGGTCCGCGTACATGAGAAATGTCGATTTTTGCAATGTGCTTATTTTGTCTTAATTTAATGTTGAAATCATTAAAAATCGGCAAAAATACATAAGAAATACATCATGACACTAGTATTTCTTTAGTAAAAGTTATGATAGGCAGCTAAACAGGAAGCCCATAAAATAGGCAAAACCTGTGAGGTCCGCGTACATGAGAAATGTCGATTTTTGCAATGTGCTTATTTTGTCTTAATTTAATGTTGAAATCATTAAAAATCGGCCAAAAATACATAAGAAATACATCATGACACTAGTATTCCTTAGTAAAAGTGCTGAAAAGCAGCTAAACATGAAGCCCATAAAATAGGCAAAACCTGTGAGGTCCGCGTACATGAGAAATGTCGATTTTTGCAATGTGCTTATTTTGTCTTAATTTAATGTTGAAATCATTAAAAATCGGCCAAAAATACATAAGAAATACATCATGACACTAGTATTCCTTAGTAAAAGTGATGAAAAGCAGCTAAACATGAAGCCCATAAAATAGGCAAAACCTGTGAGGTCCGCGTACATGAGAAATGTCGATTTTTGCAATATGCTAATTTTGTCTTAATTTAATGTTGAAATCATTAAAAATCGGCCAAAAATACATAAGAAATATATCATGACACTAGTATTCCTTAGTAAATGTGATGAAAAGCAGCTAAACATCAACCCCATAAAATAGGCAAAACCTGTGAGGTCTGCGTACATGAGAAATGTCGATTTTTACAATGTGCTTATTTTGTCTTAATTTAATGTTGAAATCATTAAAAATCGGCCAAAAATACATAAGAAATACATCATGACACTAGTATTCCTTAGTAAAAGTGATGAAAAGCAGCTAAACATGAAGCCCATAAAATAGGCAAAACCTGTGAGGTCCGCGTACATGAGAAATGTCGATTTTTGCAATGTGCTTATTTTGTCTTAATTTAATGTTGAAATCATTAAAAATCGGCCAAAAATACATAAGAAATACATCATGACACTAGTATTCCTTAGTAAAAGTGATGAAAAGCAGCTAAACATAAAGCCCATAAAATAGGCAAAACCTGTGAGGTCCGCGTACATGAGAAATGTCGATTTTTGCAATGTGCTTATTTTGTCTTAATTTAATGTTGAAATCATTAAAAATCGGACAAAACTACATGAGAAATACATCATGACACTAGTATTCCTTAGTAAAAGTGATGAAAAGCAGCTAAACATGAAGCCCATAAAATAGGCAAAACCTGTGAGGTCCGCGTACATGAGAAATGTCGATTTTTGCAATGTGCTTTTCTTGTCTAAATTTAATGTTGAAATCATTAAAAATCGGCCAAAAATACATAAGAAATACATCATGACACTAGTATTCCTTAGTAAAAGTGATGAAAAGCAGCTAAACATGAAGCCCATAAAATAGGCAAAACCTGTGAGGTCCGCGTACATGAGAAATGTCGATTTTTGCAATGTGCTTTTTTTGTCTTAATTTAATGTTGAAATCATTAAAAATCGGCCAAAAATACATAAGAAATACATCATGACACTAGTATTCCTTAGTAAAAGTGATGAAAAGCAGCTAAACATCAACCCCATAAAACAGGCAAAACCTGTGAGGTCCGCGTACATGAGAAATGTCGATTTTTGCAATGTGCTTATTTTGTCTTAATTTAATGTTGAAATCATTAAAAATCGGCCAAAACTACATGAGAAATACATCATGACACTAGTATTCCTTAGTAAAAGTGATGAAAAGCAGCTAAACATAAAGCCCATAAAATAGGCAAAACCTGTGAGGTCCGCGTACATGAGAAATGTCGATTTTTGCAATGTGCTTATCTTGTCTTAATTTAATGTTGAAATCATTATAAGTCGGCCAAAAATACATAAGAAATACATCATGACACTAGTATTCCTTAGTAACAGTGATGAAAAGCAGCTAAACATGAAGCCCATAAAATAGGCAAAACCTGTGATGTCCGCGTACATGAGAAATGTCGATTTTTGCAATGTGCTAATTTTGTCTTAATTTAATGTTGAAATCATTAAAAATCGGCCAAAAATACATAAGAAATACATCATGACACTAGTATTCCTTAGTAAAAGTGATGAAAAGCAGCTACACATGAAGCCCATAAAATAGGCAAAACCTGTGAGGTCCGCGTACATGAGAAATGTCGATTTTTGCAATGTGCTTATTTTGTCTTAATTTAATGTTGAAATCATTAAAAATCGGCCAAAAATACATAAGAAATACATCATGACACTAGTATTCCTTAGTAAAAGTGATGACAAGCAGCTAAACATGAAGCCCATAAATAGGCAAAACCTGTGATGTCCGCGTACATGAGAAATGTCGATTTTTGCAATGTGCTTATTTTGTCTTAATTTAATGTTGAAATCATTAAAAATCGGCCAAAAATACATAAGAAATACATCATGACACTATTATTTCTTAGTAAAAGTTATTAAAAGCAGCTAAACATGAAGCCCATAAAATAGGCAAAACCTGTGAGGTCCGCGTACATGAGAAATGTCGATTTTTGCAATGTGCAAATTTTGTCTTAATTTAATGTTGAAATCATTAAAAATCGGCCAAAAATACACAAGAAATATATCATGACACTAGTATTCCTTAGTAAATGTGATGAAAAGCAGCTAAACATCAACCCCATAAAATAGGCAAAACCTGTGAGGTCCGCGTACATGAGAAATGTCGATTTTTGCAATGTGCTTATTTTGTCTTAATTTAATGTTGAAATCATTAAAAATCGGCCAAAAATACATAAGAAATACATCATGACACTAGTATTTCTTTAGTAAAAGTTATGATAGGCAGCTAAACAGGAAGCCCATAAAATAGGCAAAACCTGTGAGGTCCGAGTACATGAGAAATGTCGATTTTTGCAATGTGCTTATTTTGTCTTAATTTAATGTTGAAATCATTAAAAATCGGCCAAAAATACATAAGAAATACATCATGACACTAGTATTCCTAAGTAAAAGTGATGAAAAGCAGCTAAACATGAAGCCCATAAAATAGGCAAAACCTGTGATGTCCACGTACATGAGAAATGTCGATTTTTGCAATGTGCTTATTTTGTCTTAATTTAATGTTGAAATCATTAAAAATCGGCCACAAATACATAAGAAATACATCATGACACTAGTATTACTTAGGAAATGTGATGAAAAGCAGCTAAACATGAAGCCCATAAAATAGGCAAAACCTGTGAGGTCCGCGTACATGAGAAATGTCGATTTTTGCAATATGCTAATTTTGTCTTAATTTAATGTTGAAATCATTAAAAATCGGCCAAAAATACATAAGAAATATATCATGACACTAGTATTCCTTAGTAAATGTGATGAAAAGCAGCTAAACATCAACCCCATAAAATAGGCAAAACCTGTGAGGTCTGCGTACATGAGAAATGTCGATTTTTACAATGTGCTTATTTTGTCTTAATTTAATGTTGAAATCATTAAAAATCGGCCAAAAATACATAAGAAATACATCATGACACTAGTATTCCTTAGTAAAAGTGATGAAAAGCAGCTAAACATGAAGCCCATAAAATAGGCAAAACCTGTGAGGTCCGCGTACATGAGAAATGTCGATTTTTGCAATGTGCTTATTTTGTCTTAATTTAATGTTGAAATCATTAAAAATCGGCCAAAAATACATAAGAAATACATCATGACACTAGTATTCCTTAGTAAAAGTGATGAAAAGCAGCTAAACATGAAGCCCATAAATAGGCAAAACCTGTGATGTCCGCGTACATGAGAAATGTCGATTTTTGCAATGTGCTTATTTTGTCTTAATTTAATGTTGAAATCATTAAAAATCGGCCAAAAATACATAAGAAATACATCATGACACTATTATTCCTTAGTAAAAGTTATTAAAAGCAGCTAAACATGAAGCCCATAAAATAGGCAAAACCTGTGAGGTCCGCGTACATGAGAAATGTCGATTTTTGCAATGTGCAAATTTTGTCTTAATTTAATGTTGAAATCATTAAAAATCGGCCAAAAATACATAAGAAATATATCATGACACTCGTATTCCTTAGTAAATGTGATGAAAAGCAGCTAAACATCAACCCCATAAAATAGGCAAAACCTGTGAGGTCCGCGTACATGAGAAATGTCGATTTTTGCAATGTGCTTATTTTGTCTTAATTTAATGTTGAAATCATTAAAAATCGGCCAAAAATACATAAGAAATACATCATGACACTAGTATTTCTTTAGTAAAAGTTATGATAGGCAGCTAAACAGGAAGCCCATAAAATAGGCAAAACCTGTGAGGTCCGCGTACATGAGAAATGTCGATTTTTGCAATGTGCTTATTTTGTCTTAATTTAATGTTGAAATCATTAAAAATCGGCCAAAAATACATAAGAAATACATCATGACACTAGTATTCCTAAGTAAAAGTGATGAAAAGCAGCTAAACATGAAGCCCATAAAATAGGCAAAACCTGTGATGTCCACGTACATGAGAAATGTCGATTTTTGCAATGTGCTTATTTTGTCTTAATTTAATGTTGAAATCATTAAAAATCGGCCAAAAATACATAAGAAATACATCATGACACTAGTATTCCTTAGTAAAAGTGATGAAAAGCAGCTAAACATGAAGCCCATAAAATAGGCAAAACCTGTGAGGTCCGCGTACATGAGAAATGTCGATTTTTGCAATATGCTAATTTTGTCTTAATTTAATGTTGAAATCATTAAAAATCGGCCAAAAATACATAAGAAATATATCATGACACTAGTATTCCTTAGTAAATGTGATGAAAAGCAGCTAAACATCAACCCCATAAAATAGGCAAAACCTGTGAGGTCTGCGTACATGAGAAATGTCGATTTTTACAATGTGCTTATTTTGTCTTAATTTAATGTTGAAATCATTAAAAATCGGCCAAAAATACATAAGAAATACATCATGACACTAGTATTCCTTAGTAAAAGTGATGAAAAGCAGCTAAACATGAAGCCCATAAAATAGGCAAAACCTGTGAGGTCCGCGTACATAAGAAATGTCGATTTTTGCAATGTGCTTATTTTGTCTTAATTTAATGTTGAAATCATTAAAAATCGGCCAAAAATACATAAGAAATACATCATGACACTAGTATTCCTTAGTAAAAGTGATGAAAAGCAGCTAAACATGAAGCCCATAAAATAGGCAAAACCTGTGAGGTCCGCGTACATGAGAAATGTCGATTTTTGCAATGTGCTTATTTTGTCTTAATTTAATGTTGAAATCATTAAAAATCGGACAAAACTACATGAGAAATACATCATGACACTAGTATTCCTTAGTAAAAGTGATGAAAAGCAGCTAAAGATGAAGCCCATAAAATAGGCAAAACCTGTGAGGTCCGCGTACATGAGAAATGTCGATTTTTGCGATGTGCTTATCTTGTCTAAATTTAATGTTGAAATCATTAAAAATCGGCCAAAAATACATAAGAAATATATCATGACACTAGTATTCCTTAGTAAAAGTGATGAAAAGCAGCTAAACATGACGCCCATAAAATAGGCAAAACCTGTGAGGTCCGCGTACATGAGAAATGTCGATTTTTGCAATGTGCTTATTTTGTCTTAATTTAACGTTGAAATCATTAAAAATCGGCCAAAACTACATGAGAAATACATCATGACACTAGTATTCCTTAGTAAAAGTGATGAAAAGCAGCTAAACATGAAGCCCATAAAATAGGCAAAACCTGTGAGGTCCGCGTACATGAGAAATGTCGATTTTTGCAATGTGCTTATCTTGTCTTAATTTAATGTTGAAATCATTAAAAATCGGCCAAAAATACATAAGAAATACATCATGACACTAGTATTCCTTAGTAACAGTGATGAAAAGCAGCTAAACATGAAGCCCATAAAATAGGCAAAACCTGTGAGGTCCGCGTACATGAGAAATGTCGATTTTTGCAATGTGCTAATTTTGTCTTAATTTAATGTTGAAATCATTAAAAATCGGCGAAAAATACATAAGAAATACATCATGACACTAGTATTCCTTAGTAAAAGTGATGAAAAGCAGCTAAACATGAAGCCCATAAAATAGGCAAAACCTGTGAGGTCCGCGTACATGAGAAATGTCGATTTTTGCAATGTGCTTATTTTGTCTTAATTTAATGTTGAAATCATTAAAAATCGGCCAAAAATACATAATAAATACATCATGACACTAGTATTCCTTAGTAAAAGTGATGAAAAGCAGCTAAACATGAAGCCCATAAATAGGCAAAACCTGTAATGTCCGCGTACATGAGAAATGTCGATTTTTGCAATGTGCTTATTTTGTCTTAATTTAATGTTGAAATCATTAAAAATCGGCCAAAAATACATAAGAAATACATCATGACACTATTATTCCTTAGTAAAAGTTATTAAAAGCAGCTAAACATGAAGCCCATTAAATAGGCAAAACCTGTGAGGTCCGCGTACATGAGAAATGTCGATTTTTGCAATGTGCTAATTTTGTCTTAATTTAATGTTGAAATCATTAAAAATCGGCCAAAAATACATAAGAAATATATCATGACACTAGTATTCCTTAGTAAATGTGATGAAAAGCAGCTAAACATCAACCCCATAAAATAGGCAAAACCTGTGAGGTCCGCGTACATGAGAAATGTCGATTTTTGCAATGTGCTTATTTTGTCTTAATTTAATGTTGAAATCATTAAAAATCGGCCAAAAATACATAAGAAATACATCATGACACTAGTATTTCTTTAGTAAAAGTTATGATAGGCAGCTAAACAGGAAGCCCATAAAATAGGCAAAACCTGTGAGGTCCGCGTACATGAGAAATGTCGATTTTTACAATGTGCTTATTTTGTCTTAATTTAATGTTGAAATCATTAAAAATCGGCCAAAAATACATAAGAAATACATCATGACACTAGTATTCCTTAGTAAAAGTGATGAAAAGCAGCTAAACATAAAGCCCATAAAATAGGCAAAACCTGTGAGGTCCGCGTACATGAGAAATGTCGATTTTTGCAATGTGCTTATTTTGTCTTAATTTAATGTTGAAATCATTAAAAATCGGCCAAAAATACATAAGAAATACATCATGACACTAGTATTTCTTTAGTAAAAGTTATGATAGGCAGCTAAACAGGAAGCCCATAAAATAGGCAAAACCTGTGAGGTCCGCGTACATGAGAAATGTCGATTTTTGCAATGTGCTTATTTTGTCTTAATTTAATGTTGAAATCATTAAAAATCGGCCAAAAATACATAAGAAATACATCATGACACTAGTATTCCTTAGTAAAAGTGATGAAAAGCAGCTAAACATTAAGCCCATAAAATAGGCAAAACCTGTGAGGTCCGCGTACATGAGAAATGTCGATTTTTGCAATATGCTAATTTTGTCTTAATTTAATGTTGAAATCATTAAAAATCGGCCAAACATACATAAGAAATACATCATGACACTAGTATTCCTTAGTAAAAGTGATGAAAAGCAGCTAAACATGATGCCCATAAAATAGGCAAAACCTGTGAGGTCCGCGTACATGAGAAATGTCGATTTTTGCAATGTGCTTATTTTGTCTTAATTTAATGTTGAAATCATTAAAAATCGGCCAAAATACATAAGAAATACATCATGACACTAGTATTCCTTAGTAAAAGTGATGAAAAGCAGCTAAACATGAAGCCCATAAATAGGCAAAACCTGTGATGTCCGCGTACATGAGAAATGTCGATTTTTGCAATGTGCTTATTTTGTCTTAATTTAATGTTGAAATCATTAAAAATCGGCCAAAAATACATAAGAAATACATCATGACACTATTATTCCTTAGTAAAAGTTATTAAAAGCAGCTAAACATGAAGCCCATAAAATAGGCAAAACCTGTGAGGTCCGCGTACATGAGAAATGTCGATTTTTGCAATGTGCTAATTTTGTCTTTATTTAATGTTGAAATCATTAAAAATCGGCCAAAAATACATAAGAAATATATCATGACTCTAGTATTCCTTAGTAAATGTGATGAAAAGCAGCTAAACATCAACCCCATAAAATAGGCAAAACCTGTGAGGTCCGCGTACATGAGAAATGTCGATTTTTGCAATGTGCTTATTTTGTCTTAATTTAATGTTGAAATCATTAAAAATCGGCCAAAAATACATAAGAAATACATCATGACACTTGTATTTCTTTAGTAAAAGTTATGATAGGCAGCTAAACAGGAAGCCCATAAAATAGGCAAAACCTGTGAGGTCCGCGTACATGAGAAATGTCGATTTTTGCAATGTGCTTATCTTGTCTAAATTTAATGTTGAAATCATTAAAAATCGGCCAAAAATACAAAATAAATACATCATGACACTAGTATTCCTTAGTAAAAGTGATGAAAAGCAGCTAAACAGGAAGCCCATAAAATAGGCAAAACCTGTGAGGTCCGAGAAATGAAATGAGAAATGTCGATTTTTGCAATGTGCTTATTTTGTCTTAATTTAATGTTGAAATCATTAAAAATCGGCTAAAAATACATAAGAAATACATCATGACACTAGTATTCCTTAGTAAAAGTGATGAAAAGCAGCTAAACATGAAGCCCATAAAATAGGCAAAACCTGTGAGGTCCGCGTACATGAGAAATGTCGATTTTTGCAATGTGCTTATTTTGTCTTAATTTAATGTTGAAATCATTAAAAATCGGACAAAACTACATGAGAAATACATCATGACACTAGTATTCCTTAGTAAAAGTGATGAAAAGCAGCTAAAGATGAAGCCCATAAAATAGGCAAAACCTGTGAGGTCCGCGTACATGAGAAATGTCGATTTTTGCGATGTGCTTATCTTGTCTAAATTTAATGTTGAAATCATTAAAAATCGGCCAAAAATACATAAGAAATATATCATGACACTAGTATTCCTTAGTAAAAGTGATGAAAAGCAGCTAAACATGACGCCCATAAAATAGGCAAAACCTGTGAGGTCCGCGTACATGAGAAATGTCGATTTTTGCAATGTGCTTATTTTGTCTTAATTTAACGTTGAAATCATTAAAAATCGGCCAAAACTACATGAGAAATACATCATGACACTAGTATTCCTTAGTAAAAGTGATGAAAAGCAGCTAAACATGAAGCCCATAAAATAGGCAAAACCTGTGAGGTCCGCGTACATGAGAAATGTCGATTTTTGCAATGTGCTTATCTTGTCTTAATTTAATGTTGAAATCATTAAAAATCGGCCAAAAATACATAAGAAATACATCATGACACTAGTATTCCTTAGTAACAGTGATGAAAAGCAGCTAAACATGAAGCCCATAAAATAGGCAAAACCTGTGAGGTCCGCGTACATGAGAAATGTCGATTTTTGCAATGTGCTAATTTTGTCTTAATTTAATGTTGAAATCATTAAAAATCGGCGAAAAATACATAAGAAATACATCATGACACTAGTATTCCTTAGTAAAAGTGATGAAAAGCAGCTAAACATGAAGCCCATAAAATAGGCAAAACCTGTGAGGTCCGCGTACATGAGAAATGTCGATTTTTGCAATGTGCTTATTTTGTCTTAATTTAATGTTGAAATCATTAAAAATCGGCCAAAAATACATAATAAATACATCATGACACTAGTATTCCTTAGTAAAAGTGATGAAAAGCAGCTAAACATGAAGCCCATAAATAGGCAAAACCTGTAATGTCCGCGTACATGAGAAATGTCGATTTTTGCAATGTGCTTATTTTGTCTTAATTTAATGTTGAAATCATTAAAAATCGGCCAAAAATACATAAGAAATACATCATGACACTATTATTCCTTAGTAAAAGTTATTAAAAGCAGCTAAACATGAAGCCCATTAAATAGGCAAAACCTGTGAGGTCCGCGTACATGAGAAATGTCGATTTTTGCAATGTGCTAATTTTGTCTTAATTTAATGTTGAAATCATTAAAAATCGGCCAAAAATACATAAGAAATATATCATGACACTAGTATTCCTTAGTAAATGTGATGAAAAGCAGCTAAACATCAACCCCATAAAATAGGCAAAACCTGTGAGGTCCGCGTACATGAGAAATGTCGATTTTTGCAATGTGCTTATTTTGTCTTAATTTAATGTTGAAATCATTAAAAATCGGCCAAAAATACATAAGAAATACATCATGACACTAGTATTTCTTTAGTAAAAGTTATGATAGGCAGCTAAACAGGAAGCCCATAAAATAGGCAAAACCTGTGAGGTCCGCGTACATGAGAAATGTCGATTTTTACAATGTGCTTATTTTGTCTTAATTTAATGTTGAAATCATTAAAAATCGGCCAAAAATACATAAGAAATACATCATGACACTAGTATTCCTTAGTAAAAGTGATGAAAAGCAGCTAAACATAAAGCCCATAAAATAGGCAAAACCTGTGAGGTCCGCGTACATGAGAAATGTCGATTTTTGCAATGTGCTTATTTTGTCTTAATTTAATGTTGAAATCATTAAAAATCGGCCAAAAATACATAAGAAATACATCATGACACTAGTATTTCTTTAGTAAAAGTTATGATAGGCAGCTAAACAGGAAGCCCATAAAATAGGCAAAACCTGTGAGGTCCGCGTACATGAGAAATGTCGATTTTTGCAATGTGCTTATTTTGTCTTAATTTAATGTTGAAATCATTAAAAATCGGCCAAAAATACATAAGAAATACATCATGACACTAGTATTCCTTAGTAAAAGTGATGAAAAGCAGCTAAACATTAAGCCCATAAAATAGGCAAAACCTGTGAGGTCCGCGTACATGAGAAATGTCGATTTTTGCAATATGCTAATTTTGTCTTAATTTAATGTTGAAATCATTAAAAATCGGCCAAACATACATAAGAAATACATCATGACACTAGTATTCCTTAGTAAAAGTGATGAAAAGCAGCTAAACATGATGCCCATAAAATAGGCAAAACCTGTGAGGTCCGCGTACATGAGAAATGTCGATTTTTGCAATGTGCTTATTTTGTCTTAATTTAATGTTGAAATCATTAAAAATCGGCCAAAATACATAAGAAATACATCATGACACTAGTATTCCTTAGTAAAAGTGATGAAAAGCAGCTAAACATGAAGCCCATAAATAGGCAAAACCTGTGATGTCCGCGTACATGAGAAATGTCGATTTTTGCAATGTGCTTATTTTGTCTTAATTTAATGTTGAAATCATTAAAAATCGGCCAAAAATACATAAGAAATACATCATGACACTATTATTCCTTAGTAAAAGTTATTAAAAGCAGCTAAACATGAAGCCCATAAAATAGGCAAAACCTGTGAGGTCCGCGTACATGAGAAATGTCGATTTTTGCAATGTGCTAATTTTGTCTTTATTTAATGTTGAAATCATTAAAAATCGGCCAAAAATACATAAGAAATATATCATGACTCTAGTATTCCTTAGTAAATGTGATGAAAAGCAGCTAAACATCAACCCCATAAAATAGGCAAAACCTGTGAGGTCCGCGTACATGAGAAATGTCGATTTTTGCAATGTGCTTATTTTGTCTTAATTTAATGTTGAAATCATTAAAAATCGGCCAAAAATACATAAGAAATACATCATGACACTTGTATTTCTTTAGTAAAAGTTATGATAGGCAGCTAAACAGGAAGCCCATAAAATAGGCAAAACCTGTGAGGTCCGCGTACATGAGAAATGTCGATTTTTGCAATGTGCTTATCTTGTCTAAATTTAATGTTGAAATCATTAAAAATCGGCCAAAAATACAAAATAAATACATCATGACACTAGTATTCCTTAGTAAAAGTGATGAAAAGCAGCTAAACAGGAAGCCCATAAAATAGGCAAAACCTGTGAGGTCCGAGAAATGAAATGAGAAATGTCGATTTTTGCAATGTGCTTATTTTGTCTTAATTTAATGTTGAAATCATTAAAAATCGGCTAAAAATACATAAGAAATACATCATGACACTAGTATTCCTTAGTAAAAGTGATGAAAAGCAGCTAAACATGAAGCCCATAAAATAGGCAAAACCTGTGAGGTCCGCGTACATGAGAAATGTCGATTTTTGCAATGTGCTTATTTTGTCTTAATTTAATGTTGAAATCATTAAAAATCGGCCAAAAATACATAAGAAATACATCATGACACTAGTATTCCTTAGTAAAAGTGATGAAAAGCAGCTAAAGATGAAGCCCATAAAATAGGCAAAACCTGTGAGGTCCGCGTACATGAGAAATGTCGATTTTTGCAATATGCTTATTTTGTCTTAATTTAATGTTGAAATCATTAAAAATCGGCCAAAAATACATAAGAAATATATCATGACATTAGTATTCCTTAGTAAATGTGATGAAAAGCAGCTAAACATCAACCCCATAAAATAGGCAAAACCTGTGAGGTCCGCGTACATGAGAAATGTCGATTTTTGCAATGTGCTTATTTTGTCTTAATGTAATGTTGAAATCATTAAAAATCGGCCAAAAATACATAAGAAATACATCATGACACTAGTATTCCTTAGTAAAAGTGATGAAAAGCAGCTAAACATGAAGCCCATAAAATAGGCAAAACCTGTGAGGTCCGCGTACATGAGAAATGTCGATTTTTTCAATGTGCTTATTTTGTCTTAATTTAATGTTGAAATCATTAAAAATCGGCCAAAAATACAAAAAAAATATATCATGACAGTAGTATTCCTTAGTAAAAGTATAAAAAGCAGCTAAACATCAAGCCCATAAAATAGGCAAAACCTGTGAGGTCCGCGTACATGAGAAATGTCGATTTTTGCAATATGCTAATTATATCCTAATTTAATGTTGAAATCATTAACAATCGGCCAAAAATACATAAGAAATATATCATGACACTAGTATTCCTTTGTAAATGTGATGAAAAGCAGCTAAACATCAACCCCATAAAATAGGCAAAACCTGTGAGGTCTGCGTACATGAGAAATGTCGATTTTTACAATGTGCTTATTTTGTCTTAATTTAATGTTGAAATCATTAAAAATCGGCCAAAAATACATAAGAAATACATCATGACACTAGTATTCCTTAGTAAAAGTGATGAAAAGCAGCTAAACATGAAGCCCATAAAATAGGCAAAACCTGTGAGGTCCGCGTACATGAGAAATGTCGATTTTTGCAATGTGCTTATCTTGTCTAAATTTAATGTTGAAATCATTAAAAATCGGCCAAAAATACATAAGAAATACATCATGACACTAGTATTCCTTAGTAAAAGTGATGAAAAGCAGCTAAACATGAAGCCCATAAAATAGGCAAAACCTGTGAGGTCCGCGTACATGAGAAATGTCGATTTTTGCAATGTGCTTATTTTGTCTTAATTTAATGTTGAAATCATTAAAAATCGGCCAAAAATACATAAAAAATACATCATGACACTAGTATTCCTTAGTAAAAGTGATGAAAAGCAGCTAAACATGAAGCCCATAAAATAGGCAAAACCTGTGAGGTCCGCGTACATGAGAAATGTCGATTTTTGCAATGTGCTTATTTTGTCTTAATTTAATGTTGAAATCATTAAAAATCGGCCAAAAATACATAAGAAATACATCATGACACTAGTATTCCTTAGTAAAAGTGATGAAAAGCAGCTAAACATGAAGCCCATAAAATAGGCAAAACCTGTGAGGTCCGCGTACATGAGAAATGTCGATTTTTGCAATGTGCTTATTTTGTCCTCATTTAATGTTGAAATCATTAAAAATCGGCCACAAATACATAAGAAATACATCATGACACTAGTATTCCTTAGTAAAAGTGATGAAAAGCAGCTAAACATGAAGCCCATAAAATAGGCAAAACCTGTGAGGTCCGCGTACATGAGAAATGTCGATTTTTGCAATGTGCTTATTTTGTCTTAATTTAATGTTGAAATCATTAAAAATCGGCCAAAAATACATAAGAAATACATCATGACACTAGTATTCCTTAGTAAAAGTGATGAAAAGCAGCTAAACATGAAGCCCATAAAATAGGCAAAACCTGTGAGGTCCGCGTACATGAGAAATGTCGATTTTTGCAATGTGCTTATTTTGTCTTAATTTAATGTTGAAATCATTAAAAATCGGCCAAAAATACATAAGAAATACATCATGACACTAGTATTTCCTTAGTAAAAGTGATGATAGGCAGCTAAACAGGAAGCCCATAAAATAGGCAAAACCTGTGAGGTCCGCGTACATGAGAAATGTCGATTTTTGCAATGTGCTTATTTTGTCTTAATTTAATGTTGAAATCATTAAAAATCGGCCAAAAATACATAAAAAATACATCATGACACTAGTATTCCTTAGTAAAAGTGATGATAGGCAGCAAAACATTAAGCCCATAAAATAGGCAAAACCTGTGAGGTCCGCGTACATGAGAAATGTCGATTTTTGCAATGTGCTTATCTTGTCTAAATTTAATGTTGAAATCATTAAAAATCGGCCAAAAATACAAAAGAAATACATCATGACACTAGTATTTCCTTAGTAAAAGTGATGATAGGCAGCTAAACAGGAAGCCCATAAAATAGGCAAAACCTGTGAGGTCCGCGTACATGAGAAATGTCGATTTTTGCAATGTGCTTATTTTGTCTTAATTTAATGTTGAAATCATTAAAAATCGGCCAAAAATACATAAAAAATACATCATGACACTAGTATTCCTTAGTAAAAGTGATGATAGGCAGCAAAACATTAAGCCCATAAAATAGGCAAAACCTGTGAGGTCCGCGTACATGAGAAATGTCGATTTTTGCAATGTGCTTATCTTGTCTAAATTTAATGTTGAAATCATTAAAAATCGGCCAAAAATACAAAAGAAATACATCATGACACTAGTATTTCCTTAGTAAAAGTGATGAAAAGCAGCTAAACAGGAAGCCCATAAAATAGGCAAAACCTGTGAGGTCCGCGTACATGAGAAATGTCGATTTTTGCAATGTGCTTATTTTGTCTTAATTTAATGTTGAAATCATTAAAAATCGGCCAAAAATACATAAGAAATACATCATGACACTAGTATTCCTTAGTAAAAGTGATGAAAAGCAGCTAAACATGAAGCCCATAAAATAGGCAAAACCTGTGAGGTCCGCGTACATGAGAAATGTTGATTTTTGCAATGTGCTAATTTTGTCTTAATTTAACGTTGAAATCATTAAAAATCGGCCAGAAATACATAAGAAATACATCATGACACTAGTATTCCTTAGTAAATGTGATGAAAAGCAGCTAAACATCAACCCCATAAAATAGGCAAAACCTGTGAGGTCTGCGTACATGAGAAATGTCGATTTTTACAATGTGCTTATTTTGTCTTAATTTAATGTTGAAATCATTAAAAATCGGCCAAAAATACATAAAAAATACATCATGACACTAGTATTCCTTAGTAAAAGTGATGAAAAGCAGCTAAACATGAAGCCCATAAAATAGGCAAAACCTGTGAGGTCCGCGTACATGAGAAATGTCGATTTTTGCAATGTGCTTATTTTGTCTTAATTTAATGTTGAAATCATTAAAAATCGGCCAAAAATACATAAGAAATACATCATGACACTAGTATTCCTTAGTAAAAGTGATGAAAAGCAGCTAAACATGAAGCCCATAAAATAGGCAAAACCTGTGAGGTCCGCGTACATGAGAAATGTCGATTTTTGCAATGTGCTTATTTTGTCCTCATTTAATGTTGAAATCATTAAAAATCGGCCACAAATACATAAGAAATACATCATGACACTAGTATTCCTTAGTAAAAGTGATGAAAAGCAGCTAAACATGAAGCCCATAAAATAGGCAAAACCTGTGAGGTCCGCGTACATGAGAAATGTCGATTTTTGCAATGTGCTTATTTTGTCTTAATTTAATGTTGAAATCATTAAAAATCGGCCAAAAATACATAAGAAATACATCATGACACTAGTATTCCTTAGTAAAAGTGATGAAAAGCAGCTAAACATGAAGCCCATAAAATAGGCAAAACCTGTGAGGTCCGCGTACATGAGAAATGTCGATTTTTGCAATGTGCTTATTTTGTCTTAATTTAATGTTGAAATCATTAAAAATCGGCCAAAAATACATAAGAAATACATCATGACACTAGTATTTCCTTAGTAAAAGTGATGATAGGCAGCTAAACAGGAAGCCCATAAAATAGGCAAAACCTGTGAGGTCCGCGTACATGAGAAATGTCGATTTTTGCAATGTGCTTATTTTGTCTTAATTTAATGTTGAAATCATTAAAAATCGGCCAAAAATACATAAAAAATACATCATGACACTAGTATTCCTTAGTAAAAGTGATGATAGGCAGCAAAACATTAAGCCCATAAAATAGGCAAAACCTGTGAGGTCCGCGTACATGAGAAATGTCGATTTTTGCAATGTGCTTATCTTGTCTAAATTTAATGTTGAAATCATTAAAAATCGGCCAAAAATACAAAAGAAATACATCATGACACTAGTATTTCCTTAGTAAAAGTGATTATAGGCAGCTAAACAGGAAGCCCATAAAATAGGCAAAACCTGTGAGGTCCGCGTACATGAGAAATGTCGATTTTTGCAATGTGCTTATTTTGTCTTAATTTAATGTTGAAATCATTAAAAATCGGCCAAAAATACATAAAAAATACATCATGACACTAGTATTCCTTAGTAAAAGTGATGATAGGCAGCAAAACATTAAGCCCATAAAATAGGCAAAACCTGTGAGGTCCGCGTACATGAGAAATGTCGATTTTTGCAATGTGCTTATCTTGTCTAAATTTAATGTTGAAATCATTAAAAATCGGCCAAAAATACAAAAGAAATACATCATGACACTAGTATTTCCTTAGTAAAAGTGATGAAAAGCAGCTAAACAGGAAGCCCATAAAATAGGCAAAACCTGTGAGGTCCGCGTACATGAGAAATGTCGATTTTTGCAATGTGCTTATTTTGTCTTAATTTAATGTTGAAATCATTAAAAATCGGCCAAAAATACATAAGAAATACATCATGACACTAGTATTCCTTAGTAAAAGTGATGAAAAGCAGCTAAACATGAAGCCCATAAAATAGGCAAAACCTGTGAGGTCCGCGTACATGAGAAATGTTGATTTTTGCAATGTGCTAATTTTGTCTTAATTTAACGTTGAAATCATTAAAAATCGGCCAGAAATACATAAGAAATACATCATGACACTAGTATTCCTTAGTAAATGTGATGAAAAGCAGCTAAACATCAACCCCATAAAATAGGCAAAACCTGTGAGGTCTGCGTACATGAGAAATGTCGATTTTTACAATGTGCTTATTTTGTCTTAATTTAATGTTGAAATCATTAAAAATCGGCCAAAAATACATAAGAAATACATCATGACACTAGTATTCCTTAGTAAAAGTGATGAAAAGCAGCTAAACATGAAGCCCATAAAATAGGCAAAACCTGTGAGGTCCGCGTACATGAGAAATGTCGATTTTTGCAATGTGCTTATTTTGTCTTAATTTAATGTTGAAATCATTAAAAATCGGCCAAAAATACATAAGAAATACATCATGACACTAGTATTTCCTTAGTAAAAGTGATGATAGGCAGCTAAACAGGAAGCCCATAAAATAGGCAAAACCTGTGAGGTCCGCGTACATGAGAAATGTCGATTTTTGCAATGTGCTTATTTTGTCTTAATTTAATGTTGAAATCATTAAAAATCGGCCAAAAATACATAAGAAATACATCATGACACTAGTATTCCTTAGTAAAAGTGATGAAAAGCAGCTAAACATGAAGCCCATAAAATAGGCAAAACCTGTGAGGTCCGCGTACATGAGAAAAGTCGATTTTTGCAATATGCTAATTTTGTCTTAATTTAATGTTGAAATCATTAAAAATCGGCCAAAAATACATAAGAAATACATCATGACACTAGTATTCCTTAGTAAATGTGATGAAAAGCAGCTAAACATCAACCCCATAAAATAGGCAAAACCTGTGAGGTCTGCGTACATGAGAAATGTCGATTTTTACAATGTGCTTATTTTGTCTTAATTTAATGTTGAAATCATTAAAAATCGGCCAAAAATACATAAGAAATACATCATGACACTAGTATTCCTTAGTAAAAGTGATGAAAAGCAGCTAAAAATGAAGCCCATAAAACAGGCAAAACCTGTGAGGTCCGCGTACATGAGAAATGTCGATTTTTGCAATGTGCTTATTTTGTCTTAATTTAATGTTGAAATCATTAAAAATCGGCCAAAATACATAAGAAATACATCATGACACTAGTATTCCTTAGTAACAGTGATGAAAAGCAGCTAAACATGAAGCCCATAAAATAGGCAAAACCTGTGAGGTCCGCGTACATGAGAAATGTCGATTTTTGCAATGTGCTAATTTTATCATAATTTAATGTTGAAATCATTAAAAATCGGCCAAAAATACATAAGAAATACATCATGACACTAGTATTCCTTAGTAAAAGTGATGAAAAGCAGCTAAACATGAAGCCCATAAAATAGGCAAAACCTGTGAGGTCCGCGTACATGAGAAATGTCGATTTTTTCAATGTGCTTATTTTGTCTTAATTTAATGTTGAAATCATTAAAAATCGGCCAAAAATACATAAGAAATACATCATGACACTAGTATTCCTTAGTAAAAGTGATGAACAGCAGCTAAACATGAAGCCCATAAAATAGGCAAAACCTGTGAGGTCCGCGTACATGAGAAATGTCGATTTTTGCAATGTGCTTATTTTGTCTTAATTTAATGTTGAAATCATTAAAAATCGGCCAAAAATACATAAGAAATACATCATGACACTAGTATTCCTTAGTAAAAGTTATGAAAAGCAGCTAAACATGAAGCCCATAAAATAGGCAAAACCTGTGAGGTCCGCGTACATGAGAAATGTCGATTTTTGCAATGTGCTTATTTTGTCTTAATTTAATGTTGAAATCATTAAAAATCGGCCAAAAATACATAAGAAATACATCATGACACTAGTATTCCTTAGTAAAAGTTATGAAAAGCAGCTAAACATGAAGCCCATAAAATAGGCAAAACCTGTGAGGTCCGCGTACATGAGAAATGTCGATTTTTGCAATGTGCTTATTTTGTCTTAATTTAATGTTGAAATCATTAAAAATCGGCCAAAAATACATAAGAAATACATCATGACACTAGTATTCCTTAGTAAAAGTGATGAAAAGCAGCTAAACATGAAGCCCATAAAATAGGCAAAACCTGTGAGGTCCGCGTACATGAGAAATGTCGATTTTTGCAATGTGCTTATTTTGTCTTAATTTAATGTTGAAATCATTAAAAATCGGCCAAAAATACATAAGAAATACATCATGACACTAGTATTCCTTAGTAAAAGTGATGAAAAGCAGCTAAACATGAAGCCCATAAAATAGGCAAAACCTGTGAGGTCCGCGTACATGAGAAATGTCGATTTTTGTCAATGTGCTTGTTTTGTCCTTATTTAATGTTGAAATCATTAAAAATCGGCCAAAATACATAAGAAATACATCATGACACTAGTATTCCTTAGTAAAAGTGATGATAGACAGCAAAACATGAAGCCCATAAAATAGGCAAAACCTGTGAGGTCCGCGTACATGAGAAATGTCGATTTTTGCAATGTGCTTATTTTGTCTTAATTTAATGTTGAAATCATTAAAAATCGGCCAAAAATACATAAGTACTACATCATGACACTAGTATTCCTTAGTAAAAGTGATGAAAAGCAGCTAAACATGAAGCCCATAAAATAGGCAAAACCTGTGAGGTCCGCGTACATGAGAAATGTTGATTTTTGTCAATGTGCTTATTTTGTCTTAATTTAATGTTGAAATCATTAAAAATCGGCCAAAAATACATAAGAAATACATCATGACACTAGTATTCCTCAGTAAAAGTGATGAAAAGCAGCTAAACATCAAGCCCATAAAATAGGCAAAACCTGTGAGGTCCTCGTACATGAGAAATGTCGATTTTTGCAATGTGCTAATTTTGTCTTAATTTAATGTTGAAATCATTAAAAATCGGCCAAAAATACATAAGAAATACATCATGACACTAGTATTTTTTTAGTAAAAGTGATGATAGGCAGCTAAACAGGAAGCCCATAAAATAGGCAAAACCTGTGAGGTCCGCGTACATGAGAAATGTCGATTTTTGCAATGTGCTTATTTTGTCTTAATTTAATGTTGAAATCATTAAAAATCGGCCAAAAATACATAAGAAATACATCATGACACTAGTATTCCTCAGTAAAAGTGATGAAAAGCAGCTAAACATGAAGCCCATAAAATAGGCAAAACCTGTGAGGTCCGCGTACATGAGAAATGTCGATTTTTGCAATGTGCTAATTTTGTCTTAATTTAATGTTGAAATCATTAAAAATCGGCCAAAAATACATAAGAAATACATCATGACACTAGTATTTCTTTAGTAAAAGTGATGATAGGAAGCTAAACAGGAAGCCCATAAAATAGGCAAAACCTGTGAGGTCCGCGTACATGAGAAATGTCGATTTTTGCAATGTGCTTATTTTGTCTTATTTAATGTTGAAATCATTAAAAATCGGCCAAAAATACATAAGAAATACATCATGACACTAGTATTCCTTAGTAAAAGTGATGAAAAGCAGCTAAACATGAAACCCATGAAATAGGCAAAACCTGTGAGGTCCGCGTACATGAGAAATGTCGATTTTTGCAATGTGCTTATTTTGTCTTAATTTAATGTTGCAATCATTAAAAATCGGCCAAAAATACACAGGAAATACATCATGACACTAGTATTCCTTAGTAAAAGTGATGAAAAGCAGCTAAACATGAAGCCCATAAAATAGGCAAAACCTGTGAGGTCCGCGTACATGAGAAATGTCGATTTTTGCAATGTGTTTATCTTGTCTAAATTTAAGGTTGAAATCATTAAAAATCGGCAAAAAATACATAAGAAATGCATCATGACACTAGTATTCCTTAGTAAAAGTGATGAAAAGCAGCTAAACATGAAGCCCATAAAATAGGCAAAACCTGTGAGGTCCGCGTACATGAGAAATGTCGATTTTTTGCAATGTGCTTATTTTGTCTTAATTTAATGGAGAAATCATTAAAAATCGGCCAAAAATACATAAGAAATACATCATGACACTAGTATTCCTTAGTAAAAGTGATGAAAAGCAGCTAAACATGAAGCCCATAAAATAGGCAAAACCTGTGAGGTCCGCGTACATGAGAAATGTCGATTTTTGCAATGTGCTTATTTTGTCTTAATTTAATGTTGAAATCATTAAAAATCGGCCAAAACTACATGAGAAATACATCATGACACTAGTATTCCTTAGTAAAAGTGATGAAAAGCAGCTAAACATGAAGCCCATAAAATAGGCAAAACCTGTGAGGTCCGCGTACATGAGAAATGTCGATTTGTGCAATGTGCTTATCTTGTCTAAATTTAATGTTGAAATCATTAAAAATCGGCCAAAAATACATAAGAAATGCATCATGACACTAGTATTCCTTAGTAAAAGTGATGAAAAGCAGCTAAACATGAAGCCCATAAAATAGGCAAAACCTGTGATGTCCGCGTACATGAGAAATGTCGATTTTTGCAATGTGCTTATTTTGTCTTAATTTAATGTTGAAATTATTAAAAATCGGCCAAAAATACATAAGAAATACATCATGACACTAGTATTCCTTAGTAAAAGTGATGAAAAGCAGCTAAACATGAAGCCCATAAAATAGGCAAAACCTGTGAGGTCCGCGTACATGAGAAATGTCGATTTTTGCAATGTGCTTATCTTGTCTAAATTTAATGTTGAAATCATTAAAAATCGGCCAAAAATACATAAGAAATACATCATGACACTAGTATTCCTTAGTAAAAGTGATGAAAAGCAGCTAAACATGAAGCCCATAAAATAGGCAAAACCTGTGAGGTCCGCATACATGAGAAATGTCGATTTTTGCAATGTGCTAATTTTGTCTTAATTTAATGTTGAAATCATTAAAAATCGGCCAAAAATACATAAGAAATACATCATGACACTAGTATTCCTAAGTAAAAGTGATGAAAAGCAGCTAAACATGAAGCCCATAAAATAGGCAAAACCTGTGAGGTCCGCGTACATGAGAAATGTTGATTTTTGTCAATGTGCTTATTTTGTCTTAATTTAATGTTGAAATCATTAAAAATCGGCCAAAAATACATAAGAAATACATCATGACACTAGTATTCCTCAGTAAAAGTGATGAAAAGCAGCTAAACATCAAGCCCATAAAATAGGCAAAACCTGTGAGGTCCTCGTACATGAGAAATGTCGATTTTTGCAATGTGCTAATTTTGTCTTAATTTAATGTTGAAATCATTAAAAATCGGCCAAAAATACATAAGAAATACATCATGACACTAGTATTTTTTTAGTAAAAGTGATGATAGGCAGCTAAACAGGAAGCCCATAAAATAGGCAAAACCTGTGAGGTCCGCGTACATGAGAAATGTCGATTTTTGCAATGTGCTTATTTTGTCTTAATTTAATGTTGAAATCATTAAAAATCGGCCAAAAATACATAAGAAATACATCATGACACTAGTATTCCTCAGTAAAAGTGATGAAAAGCAGCTAAACATGAAGCCCATAAAATAGGCAAAACCTGTGAGGTCCGCGTACATGAGAAATGTCGATTTTTGCAATGTGCTAATTTTGTCTTAATTTAATGTTGAAATCATTAAAAATCGGCCAAAAATACATAAGAAATACATCATGACACTAGTATTTCTTTAGTAAAAGTGATGATAGGAAGCTAAACAGGAAGCCCATAAAATAGGCAAAACCTGTGAGGTCCGCGTACATGAGAAATGTCGATTTTTGCAATGTGCTTATTTTGTCTTATTTAATGTTGAAATCATTAAAAATCGGCCAAAAATACATAAGAAATACATCATGACACTAGTATTCCTTAGTAAAAGTGATGAAAAGCAGCTAAACATGAAGCCCATGAAATAGGCAAAACCTGTGAGGTCCGCGTACATGAGAAATGTCGATTTTTGCAATGTGCTTATTTTGTCTTAATTTAATGTTGCAATCATTAAAAATCGGCCAAAAATACACAGGAAATACATCATGACACTAGTATTCCTTAGTAAAAGTGATGAAAAGCAGCTAAACATGAAGCCCATAAAATAGGCAAAACCTGTGAGGTCCGCGTACATGAGAAATGTCGATTTTTGCAATGTGTTTATCTTGTCTAAATTTAAGGTTGAAATCATTAAAAATCGGCAAAAAATACATAAGAAATGCATCATGACACTAGTATTCCTATGTAAAAGTGATGAAAAGCAGCTAAACATGAAGCCCATAAAATAGGCAAAACCTGTGAGGTCCGCGTACATGAGAAATGTCGATTTTTGCAATGTGCTTATTTTGTCTTAATTTAATGGAGAAATCATTAAAAATCGGCCAAAAATACATAAGAAATACATCATGACACTAGTATTCCTTAGTAAAAGTGATGAAAAGCAGCTAAACATGAAGCCCATAAAATAGGCAAAACCTGTGAGGTCCGCGTACATGAGAAATGTCGATTTTTGCAATGTGCTTATTTTGTCTTAATTTAATGTTGAAATCATTAAAAATCGGCCAAAACTACATGAGAAATACATCATGACACTAGTATTCCTTAGTAAAAGTGATGAAAAGCAGCTAAACATGAAGCCCATAAAATAGGCAAAACCTGTGAGGTCCGCGTACATGAGAAATGTCGATTTGTGCAATGTGCTTATCTTGTCTAAATTTAATGTTGAAATCATTAAAAATCGGCCAAAAATACATAAGAAATGCATCATGACACTAGTATTCCTTAGTAAAAGTGATGAAAAGCAGCTAAACATGAAGCCCATAAAATAGGCAAAACCTGTGATGTCCGCGTACATGAGAAATGTCGATTTTTGCAATGTGCTTATTTTGTCTTAATTTAATGTTGAAATTATTAAAAATCGGCCAAAAATACATAAGAAATACATCATGACACTAGTATTCCTTAGTAAAAGTGATGAAAAGCAGCTAAACATGAAGCCCATAAAATAGGCAAAACCTGTGAGGTCCGCGTACATGAGAAATGTCGATTTTTGCAATGTGCTTATTTTGTCTTAATTTAATGTTGAAATCATTAAAAATCGGCCAAAAATACATAAGAAATACATCATTACACTAGTATTCCTTAGTAAAAGTGATGAAAAGCAGCTAAACATGAAGCCCATAAAATAGGCAAAACCTGTGAGGTCCGCGTACATGAGAAATGTCGATTTTTGCAATGTGCTTATTTTGTCTTAATTTAATGTTGAAATCATTAAAAATCGGCCAAAAATACATAAGAAATACATCATGACACTAGTATTTCCTTAGTAAAAGTGATGATAGGCAGCTAAACAGGAAGCCCATAAAATAGGCAAAACCTGTGAGGTCCGCGTACATGAGAAATGTCGATTTTTGCAATGTGCTTATTTTGTCTTAATTTAATGTTGAAATCATTAAAAATCGGCCAAAAATACATAAGAAATACATCATGACATAAGTATTCCTTAGTAAAAGTGATGAAAAGCAGCTAAACATGAAGCCCATAAAATAGGCAAAACCTGTGAGGTCAGCGTACATGAGAAATGTCGATTTTTGCAATGTGCTAATTTTGTCTTAATTTAATGTTGAAATCATTAAAAATCGGCCAAAAATACATAAGAAATACATCATGACACTAGTATTCCTTAGTAAAAGTGATGAAAAGCAGCTAAACATGAAGCCCATAAAATAGGCAAAACCTGTGAGGTCCGCGTACATGAGAAATGTCGATTTTTGCAATGTGCTAATTTTGTCTTGATTTAATGTTGAAATCATTAAAAATCGGCCAAAAATACATAAGAAATACATCATGACACTAGTATTCCTTAGTAAAAGTTATTAAAAGCAGCTAAACATGAAGCCCATAAAATAGGCAAAACCTGTGAGGTCCGCGTACATGAGAAATGTCGATTTTTGCAATGTGCTAATTTTGTCTTAATTTAATGTTGAAATCATTAAAAATCGGCCAAAAATACATAAGAAATACATCATGACACTAGTATTTCCTTAGTAAAAGTGATGATAGGCAGCTAAACAGGAAGCCCATAAAATAGGCAAAACCTGTGAGGTCCGCGTACATGAGAAATGTCGATTTTTGCAATGTGCTTATTTTGTCTTAATTTAATGTTGAAATCATTAAAAATCGGCCAAAAATACATAAGAAATACATCATGACATAAGTATTCCTTAGTAAAAGTGATGAAAAGCAGCTAAACATGGAGCCCATAAAATAGGCAAAACCTGTGAGGTCAGCGTACATGAGAAATGTCGATTTTTGCAATGTGCTAATTTTGTCTTAATTTAATGTTGAAATCATTAAAAATCGGCCAAAAATACATAAGAAATACATCATGACACTAGTATTCCTTAGTAAAAGTGATGAAAAGCAGCTAAACATAAAGCCCATAAAATAGGCAAAACCTGTGAGGTCCGCGTACATGAGAAATGTCGATTTTTGCAATGTGCTAATTTTGTCTTAATTTAATGTTGAAATCATTAAAAATCGGCCAAAAATACATAAGAAATACATCATGACACTAGTATTCCTTAGTAAAAGTGATGAAAAGCAGCTAAACATGAAGCCCATAAAATAGGCAAAACCTGTGAGGTCCGCGTACATGAGAAATGTCGATTTTTGCAATGTGCTTATTTTGTCTTAATTTAATGTTGAAATCATTAAAAATCGGCCAAAAATACATAAGAAATACATCATGACACTAGTATTCCTTAGTAAAAGTTATTAAAAGCAGCTAAACATGAAGCCCATAAAATAGGCAAAACCTGTGAGGTCCGCGTACATGAGAAATGTCGATTTTTGCAATGTGCTTATTTTGTCTTAATTTAATGTTGAAATCATTAAAAATCGGCCAAAAATACATAAGAAATACATCATGACACTAGTATTCCTTAGTAACAGTGATGAAAAGCAGCTAAACATGAAGCCCATAAAATAGGCAAAACCTGTGAGGTCCGCGTACATGAGAAATGTCGATTTTTGCAATGTGCTTATTTTGTCTTAATTTAATGTTGAAATCATTAAAAATCGGCCAAAAATACATAAGAAATACATCATGACACTAGTATTCCTTAGTAAAAGTTATTAAAAGCAGCTAAACATGAAGCCCATAAAATAGGCAAAACCTGTGAGGTCCGCGTACATGAGAAATGTCGATTTTTGCAATGTGCTTATTTTGTCTTAATTTAATGTTGAAATCATTAAAAATCGGCCAAAAATACATAAGAAATACATCATGACACTAGTATTCCTTAGTAACAGTGATGAAAAGCAGCTAAACATGAAGCCCATAAAATAGGCAAAACCTGTGAGGTCCGCGTACATGAGAAATGTCGATTTTTGCAATGTGCTTATTTTGTCTTAATTTAATGTTGAAATCATTAAAAATCGGCCAAAAATACATAAGAAATACATCATGACACTAGTATTCCTTAGTAAAAGTGATGAAAAGCAGCTAAACATGAAGCCCATAAAATAGGCAAAACCTGTGAGGTCCGCGTACATGAGAAATGTCGATTTTTGTCAATGTGCTTTTTTTGTCTTAATTTAATGTTGAAATCATGAAAAATCGGCCAAAAATACATAAGAAATACATCATGACACTAGTATTCCTTAGTAAAAGTGATGAAAAGCAGCTAAACATGAAGCCCATAAAATAGGCAAAACCTGTGAGGTCCGCGTACATGAGAAATGTCGATTTTTGCAATGTGCTTATTTTGTCTTAATTTAATGTTGAAATCATTAAAAATCGGCCAAAAATACATAAAAAATACATCATGACACTAGTATTCCTTAGTAAAAGTTATGAAAAGCAGCTAAACATGAAGCCCATAAAATAGGCAAAACCTGTGAGGTCCGCGTACATGAGAAATGTCGATTTTTGCAATGTGCTTATTTTGTCTTAATTTAATGTTGAAATCATTAAAAATCGGCCAAAATACATAAGAAATACATCATGACACTAGTATTCCTTAGTAAAAGTGATGATAGGCAGCAAAACATGAAGCCCATAAAATAGGTAAAACTTGTGAGGTCCGCGTACATGAGAAATGTCGATTTTTGCAATGTGCTTATTTTGTCTTAATTTAATGGAGAAATCATTAAAAATCGGCCAAAAATACATAAGAAATACATCATGACACTAGTATTCCTTAGTAAAAGTGATGAAAAGCAGCTAAACATGAAGCCCATAAAATAGGCAAAACCTGTGAGGTCCGCGTACATGAGAAATGTCGATTTTTGCAATGTGCTTATTTTGTCTTAATTTAATGTTGAAATCATGAAAAATTGGCCAAAAATACATAAGAAATACATCATGACACTAGTATTCCTTAGTAAAAGTGATGAAAAGCAGCTAAACATGAAGCCCATAAAATAGGCAAAACCTGTGAGGTCCGCGTACATGAGAAATGTCGATTTTTGCAATGTGCTTATTTTGTCTTAATTTAATGTTGAAATCATTAAAACTCGGCCAAAAATACATAAGAAATACATCATGACACTAGTATTCCTTAGTAAAAGTGATGAAAAGCAGCTAAACATGAAGCCCATAAAATAGGCAAAACCTGTGAGGTCCGCGTACATGAGAAATGTCGATTTTTGCAATGTGCTTATTTTGTCTTGATTTAATGTTGAAATCATTAAAAATCGGCCAAAAATACATAAGAAATACATCATGACACTAGTATTCCTTAGTAAAAGTGATGAAAAGCAGCTAAACATGAAGCCCATAAAATAGGCAAAACCTGTGAGGTCCGCATACATGAGAAATGTCGATTTTTGCAATGTGCTTATTTTGTCTTAATTTAATGTTGAAATCATTAAAAATCGGCCAAAAATACATAAGAAATACATCATGACACTAGTATTCCTTAGTAAAAGTGATGAAAAGCAGCTAAACATGAAGCCCATAAAATAGGCAAAACCTGTGAGGTCTGCGTACATGAGAAATGTCGATTTTTGCAATGTGCTTATTTTGTCTTTATTTAATGTTGAAATCATTAAAAATCGGCCAAAAATACATAAGAAATACATCATGACACTAGTATTCCTTAGTAACAGTGATGAAAAGCAGCTAAACATGAAGCCCATAAAATAGGCAAAACCTGTGAGGTCCGCGTACATGAGAAATGTCGATTTTTGCAATGTGCTTATTTTGTCTTAATTTAATGTTGAAATCATTAAAAATCGGCCAAAAATACATAAGAAATACATCATGACACTAGTATTCCTTAGTAAAAGTGATGAAAAGCAGCTAAACATTAAGCCCATAAAATAGGCAAAACCTGTGAGGTCCGCGTACATGAGAAATGTCGATTTTTGCAATGTGCTTATTTTGTCCTTATTTAATGTTGAAATCATTAAAAATCGGCCAAAAATACATAAGAAATACATCATGACACTAGTATTCCTTAGTAAAAGTGATGAAAAGCAGCTAAACATGAAGCCCATAAAATAGGCAAAACCTGTGAGGTCCGCGTACATGAGAAATGTCGATTTTTGCAATGTGCTTATTTTGTCTTAATTTAATGTTGAAATCATTAAAAATCGGCCAAAAATACATAAGAAATACATCATGACACTAGTATTCCTTAGTAAAAGTTATGACAAGCAGCTAAACATGAAGCCCATAAAATAGGCAAAACCTGTGAGGTCCGCGTACATGAGAAATGTCGATTTTTGCAATGTGCTTATTTTGTCTTAATTTAATGTTGAAATCATTAAAAATCGGCCAAAATACATAAGAAATATATAATGACACTAGTATTCCTTAGTAAAAGTGATGATAGGCAGCAAAACATGAAGCCCATAAAATAGGCAAAACTTGTGAGGTCCGCGTACATGAGAAATGTCGATTTTTGCAATGTGCTTATTTTGTCTTAATTTAATGTTGAAATCATTAAAAATCGGCCAAAAATACATAAGAAATACATCATGACACTAGTATTCCTTAGTAAAAGTTATGAAAAGCAGCTAAACATGAAGCCCATAAAATAGGCAAAACCTGTGAGGTCCGCGTACATGAGAAATGTCGATTTTTGCAATGTGCTAATTTTGTCTTAATTTAATGTTGAAATAATGAAAAATCGGCCAAAAATACATAAGAAATACATCATGACACTAGTATTCCTTAGTAAAAGTGATGAAAAGCAGCTAAACATGAAGCCCATAAAATAGGCAAAACCTGTGAGGTCCGCGTACATGAGAAATGTCGATTTTTGTCAATGTGCTTATTTTGTCTTAATTTAATGTTGAAATCATTAAAAATCGGCCAAAAATACATAAGAAATACATCATGACACTAGTATTCCTCAGTAAAAGTGATGAAAAGCAGCTAAACATGAAGCCCATAAAATAGGCAAAACCTGTGAGGTCCGCGTACATGAGAAATGTCGATTTTTGCAATGTGCTAATTTTGTCTTAATTTAATGTTGAAATCATTAAAAATCGGCCCAAAATACATAAGAAATACATCATGACACTAGTATTCCTTAGTAAAAGTGATGAAAAGCAGCTAAACATGAAGCCCATAAAATAGGCAAAACCTGTGAGGTCCGCGTACATGAGAAATGTCGATTTTTGCAATGTGCTAATTTTGTCTTAATTTAATGTTGAAATCATTAAAAATCGGCCAAAAATACATAAGAAATACATCATGACACTAGTATTCCTTAGTAAAAGTGATGAAAAGCAGCTAAACATGAAGCCCATAAAATAGGCAAAACCTGTGAGGTCCGCGTACATGAGAAATGTCGATTTTTGCAATGTGCTTATTTTGTCTTAATTTAATGTTGAAATCATTAAAAATCGGCCAAAAATACATAAGAAATACATCATGACACTAGTATTCCTCAGTAAAAGTGATGAAAAGCAGCTAAACATGAAGCCCATAAAATAGGCAAAACCTGTGAGGTCCGCGTACATGAGAAATGTCGATTTTTTCAATGTGCTAATTTTGTCTTAATTTAATGTTGAAATCATTAAAAATCGGCCAAAAATACATAAGAAATACATCATGACACTAGTATTCCTTAGTAAAAGTGATGAAAAGCAGCTAAACATGAAGCCCATAAAATAGGCAAAACCTGTGAGGTCCGCGTACATGAGAAATGTCGATTTTTGCAATGTGCTTATTTTGTCTTAATTTAATGTTGAAATCATTAAAAATCGGCCAAAAATACATAAGAAATACATCATGACACTAGTATTCCTTAGTAACAGTGATGAAAAGCAGCTAAACATGAAGCCCATAAAATAGGCAAAACCTGTGAGGTCCGCGTACATGAGAAATGTCGATTTTTGCAATGTGCTAATTTTGTCTTAATTTAATGTTGAAATCATTAAAAATCGGCCAAAAATACATAAGAAATACATCATGACACTAGTATTCCTTAGTAAAAGTGATGAAAAGCAGCTAAACATGAAGCCCATAAAATAGGCAAAACCTGTGAGGTCCGCGTACATGAGAAATGTCGATTTTTGTCAATGTGCTTATTTTGTCTTAATTTAATGTTGAAATCATTAAAAATCGGCCAAAAATACATAAGAAATACATCATGACACTAGTATTCCTCAGTAAAAGTGATGAAAAGCAGCTAAACATGAAGCCCATAAAATAGGCAAAACCTGTGAGGTCCGCGTACATGAGAAATGTCGATTTTTGCAATGTGCTAATTTTGTCCTTATTTAATGTTGAAATCATTAAAAATCGGCCAAAAATACATAAGAAATACATCATGACACTAGTATTTCTTTAGTAAAAGTGATGATAGGCAGCTAAACAGGAAGCCCATAAAATAGGCAAAACCTGTGAGGTCCGCGTACATGAGAAATGTCGATTTTTGCAATGTGCTTATTTTGTCTTAATTTAATGTTGAAATCATTAAAAATCGGCCAAAATACATAAGAAATACATCATGACACTAGTATTCCTCAGTAAAAGTGATGAAAAGCAGCTAAACATGAAGCCCATAAAATAGGCAAAACCTGTGAGGTCCGCGTACATGAGAAATGTCGATTTTTGCAATGTGCTAATTTTGTCTTAATTTAATGTTGAAATCATTAAAAATCGGCCAAAAATACATAAGAAATACATCATGACACTAGTATTCCTTAGTAAAAGTGATGAAAAGCAGCTAAACATGAAGCCCATAAAATAGGCAAAACCTGTGAGGTCCGCGTACATGAGAAATGTCGATTTTTGCAATGTGCTTATTTTGTCTTAATTTAATGTTGAAATCATAAAAAATCGGCCAAAAATACATAAGAAATACATCATGACACTAGTATTCCTTAGTAAAAGTGATGAAAAGCAGCTAAACATGAAGCCCATAAAATAGGCAAAACCTGTGAGGTCGGCGTACATGAGAAATGTCGATTTTTGTCAATGTGCTTATTTTGTCTTAATTTAATGTTGAAATCATTAAAAATCGGCCAAAAATACATAAGAAATACATCATGACACTAGTATTCCTCAGTAAAAGTGATGAAAAGCAGCTAAACATGAAGCCCATAAAATAGGCAAAACCTGTGAGGTCCGCGTACATGAGAAATGTCGATTTTTGCAATGTGCTAATTTTGTCCTTATTTAATGTTGAAATCATTAAAAATCGGCCAAAAATACATAAGAAATACATCATGACACTAGTATTTCTTTAGTAAAAGTGATGATAGGCAGCTAAACAGGAAGCCCATAAAATAGGCAAAACCTGTGAGGTCCGCGTACATGAGAAATGTCGATTTTTGCAATGTGCTTATTTTGTCCTTAATTTAATGTTGAAATCATAAAAAATCGGCCAAAATACATAAGAAATACATCATGACACTAGTATTCCTCAGTAAAAGTGATGAAAAGCAGCTAAACATGAAGCCCATAAAATAGGCAAAACCTGTGAGGTCCGCGTACATGAGAAATGTCGATTTTTGCAATGTGCTAATTTTGTCTTAATTTAATGTTGAAATCATTAAAAATCGGCCAAAAATACATAAGAAATACATCATGACACTAGTATTTCTTTAGTAAAAGTGATGAAAAGCAGCTAAACATGAAGCCCATAAAATAGGCAAAACCTGTGAGGTCCGCGTACATGAGAAATGTCGATTTTTGCAATGTGCTTATTTTGTCTTAATTTAATGTTGAAATCATAAAAAATCGGCCAAAAATACATAAGAAATACATCATGACACTAGTATTCCTTAGTAAAAGTGATGAAAAGCAGCTAAACATGAAGCCCATAAAATAGGCAAAACCTGTGAGGTCCGCGTACATGAGAAATGTCGATTTTTGCAATGTGCTTATTTTGTCTTAATTTAATGTTGAAATTATTAAAAATCGGCAAAAAATACATAAGAAATACATCATGACACTAGTATTCCTTAGTAAAAGTGATGAAAAGCAGCTAAACATGAAGCCCATAAAATAGGCAAAACCTGTGAGGTCCGCGTACATGAGAAATGTCGATTTTTGCAATGTGCTTATTTTGTCTTAATTTAATGTTGAAATCATTAAAAATCGGCCAAAAATACATAAGAAATACATCATGACACTAGTATTCCTAAGTAAAAGTGATGAAAAGCAGCTAAACATGAAGCCCATAAAATAGGCAAAACCTGTGAGGTCCGCGTACATGAGAAATGTCGATTTTTGCAATGTGCTAATTTTGTCTTAATTTAATGTTGAAATCATTAAAAATCGGCCAAAAATACATAAGAAATACATCATAACACTAGTATTCCTTAGTAAAAGTGATGAAAAGCAGCTAAACATGAAGCCCATAAAATAGGCAAAACCTGTGAGGTCCGCGTACATGAGAAATGTCGATTTTTGTCAATGTGCTTATTTTGTCTTAATTTAATGTTGAAATCATTAAAAATCGGCCAAAAATACATAAGAAATAAATCATGACACTAGTATTCCTCAGTAAAAGTGATGAAAAGCAGCTAAACATGAAGCCCATAAAATAGGCAAAACCTGTGAGGTCCGCGTACATGAGAAATGTCGATTTTTGCAATGTGCTAATTTTGTCTTAATTTAATGTTGAAATCATTAAAAATCGGCCAAAAATACATAAGAAATACATCATGACACTAGTATTCCTTAGTAAAAGTGATGAAAAGCAGCTAAACATGAAGCCCATAAAATAGGCAAAACCTGTGAGGTCCGCGTACATGAGAAATGTCGATTTTTGCAATGTGCTAATTTTGTCTTAATTTAATGTTGAAATCATTAAAAATCGGCCAAAAATACATAAGAAATACATCATGACACTAGTATTCCTTAGTAAAAGTGATGAAAAGCAGCTAAACATGAAGCCCATAAAATAGGCAAAACCTGTGAGGTCCGCGTACATGAGAAATGTCGATTTTTGCAATGTGCTTATTTTGTCTTAATTTAATGTTGAAATCATTAAAAAATCGGCCAAAAATACATAAGAAATACATCATGGACACTAGTATTCCTAAGTAAAAGTGATGAAAAGCAGCTAAACATGAAGCCCATAAAATAGGCAAAACCTGTGAGGTCCGCGTACATGAGAAATGTCGATTTTTGCAATGTGCTAATTTTGTCTTAATTTAATGTTGAAATCATTAAAAATCGGCCAAAAATACATAAGAAATACATCATGACACTAGTATTCCTTAGTAAAAGTGATGAAAAGCAGCTAAACATGAAGCCCATAAAATAGGCAAAACCTGTGAGGTCCGCGTACATGAGAAATGTCGATTTTTGTCAATGTGCTTATTTTGTCTTAATTTAATGTTGAAATCATTAAAAATCGGCCAAAAATACATAGGAAATAAATCATGACACTAGTAATCCTCAGTAAAAGAGATGAAAAGCAGCTAAACATGAAGCCCATAAAATAGGCAAAACCTGTGAGGTCCTGCGTACATGAGAAATGTCGATTTTTGCAATGTGCTAATTTTGTCTTAATTTAATGTTGAAATCATTAAAAATCGGCCAAAAATACATAAGAAATACATCATGACACTAGTATTCCTCAGTAAAAGTGATTGAAAAGCAGCTAAACATGAAGCCCATAAAATAGGCAAAACCTGTGAGGTCCGCGTACATGAGAAATGTCGATTTTTGCAATGTGCTAATTTTGTCTTAATTTAATGTTGAAATCATTAAAAATCGGCCAAAAATACATAAGAAATACATCATGACACTAGTATTCCTTAGTAAAAGTGATGAAAAGCAGCTAAACATGAAGCCCATAAAATAGGCAAAACCTGTGAGGTCCGCGTACATGAGAAATGTCGATTTTTGCAATGTGCTAATTTTGTCTTAATTTAATGTTGAAATCATTAAAAATCGGCCAAAAATACATAAGAAATACATCATGACACTAGTATTCCTTAGTAAAAGTGATGAAAAGCAGCTAAACATGAAGCCCATAAAATAGGCAAAACCTGTGAGGTCCGCGTACATGAGAAATGTCGATTTTTGCAATGTGCTAATTTTGTCTTAATTTAATGTTGAAATCATTAAAAATCGGCCAAAAATACATAAGAAATACATCATGACACTAGTATTCCTTAGTAAAAGTGATGAAAAGCAGCTAAACATGAAGCCCATAAAATAGGCAAAACCTGTGAGGTCCGCGTACATGAGAAATGTCGATTTTTGCAATGTGCTTATTTTGTCTTAATTTAATGTTGAAATCATTAAAAATCGGCCAAAAATACATAAGAAATACATCATGACACTAGTATTCCTTAGTAAAAGTGATGAAAAGCAGCTAAACATGAAGCCCATAAAATAGGCAAAACCTGTGAGGTCCGCGTACATGAGAAATGTCGATTTTTGCAATGTGCTAATTTTGTCTTAATTTAATGTTGAAATCATTAAAAATCGGCCAAAAATACATAAGAAATACATCATGACACTAGTATTCCTTAGTAAAAGTGATGAAAAGCAGCTAAACATGAAGCCCATAAAATAGGCAAAACCTGTGAGGTCCGCGTACATGAGAAATGTCGATTTTTGCAATGTGCTTAATTTTGTCTTAATTTAATGTTGAAATCATTAAAAATCGGCCAAAAATACATAAGAAATACATCATGACACTAGTATTCCTTAGTAAAAGTGATGAAAAGCAGCTAAACATGAAGCCCATAAAATAGGCAAAACCTGTGAGGTCCGCGTACATGAGAAATGTCGATTTTTGCAATGTGCTAATTTTGTCTTAATTTAATGTTGAAATCATTAAAAATCGGCCAAAAATACATAAGAAATACATCATGACACTAGTATTCCTTAGTAAAAGTGATGAAAAGCAGCTAAACATGAAGCCCATAAAATAGGCAAAACCTGTGAGGTCCGCGTACATGAGAAATGTCGATTTTTGCAATGTGCTTATTTTGTCTTAATTTAATGTTGAAATCATGAAAAATCGGCCAAAAATACATAAGAAATACATCATGACACTAGTATTCCTTAGTAAAAGTGATGAAAAGCAGCTAAACATGAAGCCCATAAAATAGGCAAAACCTGTGAGGTCCGCATACATGAGAAATGTCGATTTTTGCAATGTGCTTATTTTGTCTTAATTTAATGTTGAAATCATTAAAAATCGGCCAAAAATACATAAGAAATACATCATGACACTAGTATTCCTTAGTAAAAGTGATGAAAAGCAGCTAAACATTAAGCCCATAAAATAGGCAAAACCTGTGAGGTCCGCGTACATGAGAAATGTCGATTTTTGCAATGTGCTTATTTTGTCTTAATTTAATGTTGAAATCATTAAAAATCGGCCAAAAATACATAAGAAATACATCATGACACTAGTATTCCTTAGTAAAAGTGATGAAAAGCAGCTAAACATGAAGCCCATAAAATAGGCAAAACTTGTGAGGTACGCGTACATGAGAAATGTCGATTTTTGCAATGTGCTTATTTTGTCTTAATTTAATGTTGAAATTATTAAAAATCGGCAAAAAATACATAAGAAATACATCATGACACAAGTATTCCTTAGTAAAAGTGATGAAAAGCAGCTAAACATGAAGCCCATAAAATAGGCAAAACCTGTGAGGTCCGCGTACATGAGAAATGTCGATTTTTGCAATGTGCTAATTTTGTCTTAATTTAATGTTGAAATCATTAAAAATCGGCCAAAAATACATAAGAAATACATCATGACACTAGTATTCCTTAGTAAAAGTGATGAAAAGCAGCTAAACATGAAGCCCATAAAATAGGCAAAACCTGTGAGGTCCGCGTACATGAGAAATGTCGATTTTTGCAATGTGCTAATTTTGTCTTAATTTAATGTTGAAATCATTAAAAATCGGCCAAAAATACATAAGAAATACATCATGACACTAGTATTCCTTAGTAAAAGTGATGAAAAGCAGCTAAACATGAAGCCCATAAAATAGGCAAAACCTGTGAGGTCCGCGTACATGAGAAATGTCGATTTTTGTCAATGTGCTTATTTTGTCTTAATTTAATGTTGAAATCATTAAAAATCGGCCAAAAATACATAAGAAATACATCATGACACTAGTATTCCTTAGTAAAAGTCATGAAAAGCAGCTAAACATGAAGCCCATAAAATAGGCAAAACCTGTGAGGTCCGCGTACATGAGAAATGTCGATTTTTGCAATGTGCTAATTTTGTCTTAATTTAATGTTGAAATCATTAAAAATCGGCCAAAAATACATAAGAAATACATCATGACACTAGTATTCCTTAGTAAAAGTGATGAAAAGCAGCTAAACATGAAGCCCATAAAATAGGCAAAACCTGTGAGGTCCGCATACATGAGAAATGTCGATTTTTGCAATGTGCTTATTTTGTCTTAATTTAATGTTGAAATCATTAAAAATCGGCCAAAATACATAAGAAATACATCATGACACTAGTATTCCTCAGTAAAAGTGATGAAAAGCAGCTAAACATGAAGCCCATAAAATAGGCAAAACCTGTGAGGTCCGCGTACATGAGAAATGTCGATTTTTGCAATGTGCTAATTTTGTCTTAATTTAATATTGAAATCATTAAAAATCGGCCAAAAATACATAAAAAATACATCATGACACTAGTATTCCTAAGTAAAAGTGATGAAAAGCAGCTAAACATGAAGCCCATAAAATAGGCAAAACCTGTGAGGTCCGCGTACATGAGAAATGTCGATTTTTGCAATGTGCTTATTTTGTCTTAATTTAATGTTGAAATCATTAAAAATCGGCCAAAAATACATAAGAAATACATCATGACACTAGTATTCCTTAGTAAAAGTGATGAAAAGCAGCTAAACATGAAGCCCATAAAATAGGCAAAACCTGTGAGGTCCGCGTACATGAGAAATGTCGATTTTTGCAATGTGCTTATTTTGTCTTAATTTAATGTTGAAATCATTAAAAATCGGCCAAAAATACATAAGAAATACATCATGACACTAGTATTCCTTAAGTAAAAGTGATGAAAAGCAGCTAAACATGAAGCCCATAAAATAGGCAAAACCTGTGAGGTCCGCGTACATGAGAAATGTCGATTTTTGCAATGTGCTTATTTTGTCTTAATTTAATGTTGAAATCATTAAAAATCGGCCAAAAAATACATAAGAAATACATCATGACACTAGTATTTCCTTTAGTAAAAGTGATGATAGGCAGCTAAACAGGAAGCCCATAAAATAGGCAAAACCTGTGAGGTCCGCGTACATGAGAAATGTCGATTTTTGCAATGTGCTTATTTTGTCTTAATTTAATGTTGAAATCATGAAAAATCGGCCAAAAATACATAAGAAATACATCATGACACTAGTATTCCTTAGTAAAAGTGATGAAAAGCAGCTAAACATGAAGCCCATAAAATAGGCAAAACCTGTGAGGTCCGCGTACATGAGAAATGTCGATTTTTGCAATGTGCTTATTTTGTCTTAATTTAATGTTGAAATCATTAAAAATCGGCCAAAAATACATAAGAAATACATCATGACACTAGTATTCCTTAGTAAAAGTGATGAAAAGCAGCTAAACATGAAGCCCATAAAATAGGCAAAACCTGTGAGGTCCGCGTACATGAGAAATGTCGATTTTTGCAATGTGCTTATTTTGTCTTAATTTAATGTTGAAATCATTAAAAATCGGCCAAAAATACATAAGAAATACATCATGACACTAGTATTCCTTAGTAAAAGTGATGAAAAGCAGCTAAACATGAAGCCCATAAAATAGGCAAAACTTGTGAGGTCCGCGTACATGAGAAATGTCGATTTTTGCAATGTGCTTATTTTGTCTTAATTTAATGTTGAAATTATTAAAAATCGGCAAAAAATACATAAGAAATACATCATGACACTAGTATTCCTTAGTAAAAGTGATGAAAAGCAGCTAAACATGAAGCCCATAAAATAGGCAAAACCTGTGAGGTCCGCGTACATGAGAAATGTCGATTTTTGCAATGTGCTTATTTTGTCTTAATTTAATGTTGAAATCATTAAAAATCGGCCAAAAATACATAAAAAATACATCATGACACTAGTATTCCTAAGTAAAAGTGATGAAAAGCAGCTAAACATGAAGCCCATAAAATAGGCAAAACCTGTGAGGTCCGCGTACATGAGAAATGTCGATTTTTGCAATGTGCTTATTTTGTCTTAATTTAATGTTGAAATCATGAAAAATCGGCCAAAATACATAAGAAATACATCATGACACTAGTATTCCTTAGTAAAAGTGATGAAAAGCAGCTAAACATGAAGCCCATAAAATAGGCAAAACCTGTGAGGTCCGCGTACATGAGAAATGTCGATTTTTGCAATGTGCTTATTTTGTCATACGTTAATGTTGAAATCATTAAAAATCGGCCAAAAATACATAAGAAATACATCATGACACTAGTATTCCTTAGTAAAAGTGATGAAAAGCAGCTAAACATGAAGCCCATAAAATAGGCAAAACCTGTGAGATCCGCGTACATGAGAAATGTCGATTTTTGCAATGTGCTTATTTTGTCTTAATTTAATGTTGAAATCATTAAAAATCGGCCAAAAATACATAAGAAATACATCATGACACTAGTATTCCTTAGTAAAAGTGATGAAAAGCAGCTAAACATGAAGCCCATAAAATAGGCAAAACCTGTGAGGTCCGCGTACATGAGAAATGTCGATTTTTGCAATGTGCTTATTTTGTCTTAATTTAATGTTGAAATCATTAAAAATCGGCCAAAAATACATAAGAAATACATCATGACACTAGTATTCCTTAGTAAAAGTGATGAAAAGCAGCTAAACATGAAGCCCATAAAATAGGCAAAACCTGTGAGGTCCGCGTACATGAGAAATGTCGATTTTTGCAATGTGCTTATTTTGTCTTAATTTAATGTTGAAATCATTAAAAATCGGCCACAAATACATAAGAAATACATCATGACACTAGTATTCCTTAGTAAAAGTGATGAAAAGCAGCTAAACATGAAGCCCATAAAATAGGCAAAACCTGTGAGGTCCGCGTACATGAGAAATGTCGATTTTTGCAATGTGCTTATTTTGTCTTAATTTAATGTTGAAATCATTAAAAATCGGCCAAAAATACATAAGAAATACATCATGACACTAGTATTCCTTAGTAACAGTGATGAAAAGCAGCTAAACATGAAGCCCATAAAATAGGCAAAACCTGTGAGGTCCGCGTACATGAGAAATGTCGATTTTTGCAATGTGCTTATTTTGTCTTAATTTAATGTTGAAATCATTAAAAATCGGCCAAAAATACATAAGAAATACATCATGACACTAGTATTTCTTTAGTAAAAGTGATTATAGGCAGCTAAACAGGAAGCCCATAAAATAGGCAAAACCTGTGAGGTCCGCGTACATGAGAAATGTCGATTTTTGCAATGTGCTTATTTTGTCTTAATTTAATGTTGAAATCATTAAAAATCGGCCAAAAATACATAAGAAATACATCATGACACTAGTATTCCTTAGTAAAAGTGATGAAAAGCAGCTAAACATGAAGCCCATAAAATAGGCAAAACCTGTGAGGTCCGCGTACATGAGAAATGTCGATTTTTGCAATGTGCTAATTTTGTCTTAATTTAATGTTGAAATCATTAAAAATCGGCCAAAAATACATAAGAAATACATCATGACACTAGTATTCCTTAGTAAAAGTGATGAAAAGCAGCTAAACATGAAGCCCATAAAATAGGCAAAACCTGTGAGGTCCGCGTACATGAGAAATGTCGATTTTTGCAATGTGCTTATTTTGTCTTAATTTAATGTTGAAATCATTAAAAATCGGCCAAAAATACATAAGAAATACATCATGACACTAGTATTCCTTAGTAAAAGTGATGAAAAGCAGCTAAACATGAAGCCCATAAAATAGGCAAAACCTGTGAGGTCCGCGTACATGAGAAATGTCGATTTTTGCAATGTGCTTATTTTGTCTTAATTTAATGTTGAAATCATTAAAAATCGGCCAAAAATACATAAGAAATACATCATGACACTAGTATTCCTTAGTAAAAGTGATGAAAAGCAGCTAAACATGAAGCCCATAAAATAGGCAAAACCTGTGAGGTCCGCGTACATGAGAAATGTCGATTTTTGCAATGTGCTTATTTTGTCTTAATTTAATGTTGAAATCATTAAAAATCGGCCACAAATACATAAGAAATACATCATGACACTAGTATTCCTTAGTAAAAGTGATGAAAAGCAGCTAAACATGAAGCCCATAAAATAGGCAAAACCTGTGAGGTCCGCGTACATGAGAAATGTCGATTTTTGCAATGTGCTTATTTTGTCTTAATTTAATGTTGAAATCATTAAAAATCGGCCAAAAATACATAAGAAATACATCATGACACTAGTATTCCTTAGTAACAGTGATGAAAAGCAGCTAAACATGAAGCCCATAAAATAGGCAAAACCTGTGAGGTCCGCGTACATGAGAAATGTCGATTTTTGCAATGTGCTTATTTTGTCTTAATTTAATGTTGAAATCATTAAAAATCGGCCAAAAATACATAAGAAATACATCATGACACTAGTATTTCTTTAGTAAAAGTGATTATAGGCAGCTAAACAGGAAGCCCATAAAATAGGCAAAACCTGTGAGGTCCGCGTACATGAGAAATGTCGATTTTTGCAATGTGCTTATTTTGTCTTAATTTAATGTTGAAATCATTAAAAATCGGCCAAAAATACATAAGAAATACATCATGACACTAGTATTCCTTAGTAAAAGTGATGAAAAGCAGCTAAACATGAAGCCCATAAAATAGGCAAAACCTGTGAGGTCCGCGTACATGAGAAATGTCGATTTTTGCAATGTGCTAATTTTGTCTTAATTTAATGTTGAAATCATTAAAAATCGGCCAAAAATACATAAGAAATACATCATGACACTAGTATTCCTTAGTAAAAGTGATGAAAAGCAGCTAAACATGAAGCCCATAAAATAGGCAAAACCTGTGAGGTCCGCGTACATGAGAAATGTCGATTTTTGCAATGTGCTTATTTTGTCTTAATTTAATGTTGAAATCATTAAAAATCGGCCAAAAATACATAAGAAATACATCATGACACTAGTATTCCTTAGTAAAAGTGATGAAAAGCAGCTAAACATGAAGCCCATAAAATAGGCAAAACCTGTGAGGTCCGCGTACATGAGAAATGTCGATTTTTGCAATGTGCTTATTTTGTCTTAATTTAATGTTGAAATCATTAAAAATCGGCCAAAAATACATAAGAAATACATCATGACACTAGTATTCCTTAGTAACAGTGATGAAAAGCAGCTAAACATGAAGCCCATAAAATAGGCAAAACCTGTGAGGTCCGCGTACATGAGAAATGTCGATTTTTGCAATGTGCTAATTTTATCTTAATTTAATGTTGAAATCATTAACAATCGGCCAAAAATACATAAGAAATACATCATGACACTAGTATTCCTTAGTAAAAGTGATGAAAAGCAGCTAAACATGAAGCCCATAAAATAGGCAAAACCTGTGAGGTCCGCGTACATGAGAAATGTCGATTTTTGCAATGTGCTTATTTTGTCTTAATTTAATGTTGAAATCATTAAAAATCGACCAAAAATACATAAGAAATACATCATGACACTAGTATTCCTTAGTAAAAGTTATGAAAAGCAGCTAAACATGAAGCCCATAAAATAGGCAAAACCTGTGAGGTCCGCGTACATGAGAAATGTCGATTTTTGCAATGTGCTTATTTTGTCTTAATTTAATGTTGAAATCATTAAAAATCGGCCAAAATACATAAGAAATACATCATGACACTAGTATTCCTTAGTAAAAGTTATGAAAAGCAGCTAAACATGAAGCCCATAAAATAGGCAAAACCTGTGAGGTCCGCGTACATGAGAAATGTCGATTTTTGCATAGTGCTTATTTTGTCTTAATTTAATGTTGAAATCATTAAAAATCGGCCAAAAATACATAAGAAATACATCATGACACTAGTATTCCTAAGTAAAAGTTATGAAAAGCAGCTAAACATGAAGCCCATAAAATAGGCAAAACCTGTGAGGTCCGCGTACATGAGAAATGTCGATTTTTGCAATGTGCTTATTTTGTCTTAATTTAATGTTGAAATCATTAAAAATCGGCCAAAATACATAAGAAATACATCATGACACTAGTATTCCTTAGTAAAAGTGATGATAGGCAGCAAAAAATGAAGCCCATAAAATAGGCAAAACTTGTGAGGTCCGCGTACATGAGAAATGTCGATTTTTGCAATGTGCTTATTTTGTCTTAATTTAATGTTGAAATCATTAAAAATCGGCCAAAAATACATAAGAAATACATCATGACACTAGTATTCCTTAGTAAAAGTGATGAAAAGCAGCTAAACATGAAGCCCATAAAATAGGCAAAACCTGTGAGGTCCGCGTACATGAGAAATGTCGATTTTTGCAATGTGCTTATTTTGTCTTAATTTAATGTTGAAATCATTAAAAATCGGCCAAAAATACATAAGAAATACATCATGACACTAGTATTCCTTAGTAAAAGTTATGAAAAGCAGCTAAACATGAAGCCCATAAAATAGGCAAAACCTGTGAGGTCCGCGTACATGAGAAATGTCGATTTTTGCAATGTGCTTATTTTGTCTTAATTTAATGTTGAAATCATTAAAAATCGGCCAAAATACATAAGAAATACATCATGACACTAGTATTCCTTAGTAAAAGTTATGAAAAGCAGCTAAACATGAAGCCCATAAAATAGGCAAAACCTGTGAGGTCCGCGTACATGAGAAATGTCGATTTTTGCATAGTGCTTATTTTGTCTTAATTTAATGTTGAAATCATTAAAAATCGGCCAAAAATACATAAGAAATACATCATGACACTAGTATTCCTAAGTAAAAGTTATGAAAAGCAGCTAAACATGAAGCCCATAAAATAGGCAAAACCTGTGAGGTCCGCGTACATGAGAAATGTCGATTTTTGCAATGTGCTTATTTTGTCTTAATTTAATGTTGAAATCATTAAAAATCGGCCAAAATACATAAGAAATACATCATGACACTAGTATTCCTTAGTAAAAGTGATGATAGGCAGCAAAAAATGAAGCCCATAAAATAGGCAAAACTTGTGAGGTCCGCGTACATGAGAAATGTCGATTTTTGCAATGTGCTTATTTTGTCTTAATTTAATGTTGAAATCATTAAAAATCGGCCAAAAATACATAAGAAATACATCATGACACTAGTATTCCTTAGTAAAAGTGATGAAAAGCAGCTAAACATGAAGCCCATAAAATAGGCAAAACCTGTGAGGTCCGCGTACATGAGAAATGTCGATTTTTGCAATGTGCTTATCTTGTCTAAATTTAATGTTGAAATCATTAAAAATCGGCCAAAAATACATAAGAAATACATCATGACACTAGTATTCCTTAGTAAAAGTGATGAAAAGCAGCTAAACATGAAGCCCATAAAATAGGCAAAACCTGTGAGGTCCGCGTACATGAGAAATGTCGATTTTTGCAATGTGCTTATTTTGTCTTAATTTAATGTTGAAATCATTAAAAATCGGCCAAAAATACATAAGAAATACATCATGACACTAGTATTCCTTAGTAAAAGTTATGAAAAGCAGCTAAACATGAAGCCCATAAAATAGGCAAAACCTGTGAGGTCCGCGTACATGAGAAATGTCGATTTTTGCAATGTGCTTATTTTGTCTTAATTTAATGTTGAAATCATTAAAAATCGGCCAAAATACATAAGAAATACATCATGACACTAGTATTCCTTAGTAAAAGTTATGAAAAGCAGCTAAACATGAAGCCCATAAAATAGGCAAAACCTGTGAGGTCCGCGTACATGCGAAATGTCGATTTTTGCATAGTGCTTATTTTGTCTTAATTTAATGTTGAAATCATTAAAAATCGGCCAAAAATACATAAGAAATACATCATGACACTAGTATTCCTAAGTAAAAGTTATGAAAAGCAGCTAAACATGAAGCCCATAAAATAGGCAAAACCTGTGAGGTCCGCGTACATGAGAAATGTCGATTTTTGCAATGTGCTTATTTTGTCTTAATTTAATGTTGAAATCATTAAAAATCGGCCAAAATACATAAGAAATACATCATGACACTAGTATTCCTTAGTAAAAGTGATGATAGGCAGCAAAAAATGAACCCCATAAAATAGGCAAAACTTGTGAGGTCCGCGTACATGAGAAATGTCGATTTTTGCAATGTGCTTATTTTGTCTTAATTTAATGTTGAAATCATTAAAAATCGGCCAAAAATACATAAGAAATACATCATGACACTAGTATTCCTTAGTAAATGTGATGAAAAGCAGCTAAACATGAAGCCCATAAAATAGGCAAAACCTGTGAGGTCCGCGTACATGAGAAATGTCGATTTTTGCAATGTGCTTATTTTGTCTTAATTTAATGTTGAAATCATTAAAAATCGGCCAAAAATACATAAGAAATACATCATGACACTAGTATTCCTTAGTAAAAGTGATGAAAAGCAGCTAAACATGAAGCCCATAAAATAGGCAAAACCCTGTGAGGTCCGCGTACATGAGAAATGTCGATTTTTGCAATGTGCTTATTTTGTCTTAATTTAATGTTGAAATCATTAAAAATCGGCCAAAATACATAAGAAATACATCATGACACTAGTATTCCTTAGTAAAAGTTATGAAAAGCAGCTAAACATGAAGCCCATAAAATAGGCAAAACCTGTGAGGTCCGCGTACATGAGAAATGTCGATTTTTGCATAGTGCTTATTTTGTCTTAATTTAATGTTGAAATCATTAAAAATCGGCCAAAAATACATAAGAAATACATCATGACACTAGTATTCCTAAGTAAAAGTTATGAAAAGCAGCTAAACATGAAGCCCATAAAATAGGCAAAACCTGTGAGGTCCGCGTACATGAGAAATGTCGATTTTTGCAATGTGCTTATTTTGTCTTAATTTAATGTTGAAATCATTAAAAATCGGCCAAAAATACATAAGAAATACATCATGACACTAGTATTCCTTAGTAAAAGTGATGATAGGCAGCAAAAAATGAAGCCCATAAAATAGGCAAAACTTGTGAGGTCCGCGTACATGAGAAATGTCGATTTTTGCAATGTGCTTATTTTGTCTTAATTTAATGTTGAAATCATTAAAAATCGGCCAAAAATACATAAGAAATACATCATGACACTAGTATTCCTTAGTAAAAGTGATGAAAAGCAGCTAAACATGAAGCCCATAAAATAGGCAAAACCTGTGAGGTCCGCGTACATGAGAAATGTCGATTTTTGCAATGTGCTTATCTTGTCTAAATTTAATGTTGAAATCATTAAAAATCGGCCAAAAATACATAAAGAAATACATCATGACACTAGTATTCCTTAGTAAAAGTGATGAAAAGCAGCTAAACATGAAGCCCATAAAATAGGCAAAACCTGTGAGGTCCGCGTACATGAGAAATGTCGATTTTTGCAATGTGCTAATTTTGTCTTAATTTAATGTTGAAATCATTAAAAATCGGCCAAAAATACATAAGAAATACATCATGACACTAGTATTCCTTAGTAAAAGTGATGAAAAGCAGCTAAACATGAAGCCCATAAAATAGGCAAAACCTGTGAGGTCCGCGTACATGAGAAATGTCGATTTTTGCAATGTGCTTATTTTGTCTTAATTTAATGTTGAAATCATTAAAAATCGGCCAAAAATACATAAGAAATACATCATGACACTAGTATTCCTTAGTAAAAGTGATGAAAAGCAGCTAAACATGAAGCCCATAAAATAGGCAAAACCTGTGAGGTCCGCGTACATGAGAAATGTCGATTTTTGCAATGTGCTTATTTTGTCTTAATTTAATGTTGAAATCATTAAAAATCGGCCACAAATACATAAGAAATACATCATGACACTAGTATTCCTTAGTAAAAGTTATGAAAAGCAGCTAAACATGAAGCCCATAAAATAGGCAAAACCTGTGAGGTCCGCGTACATGAGAAATGTCGATTTTTGTCAATGTGCTTTTTTTGTCTTAATTTAATGTTGAAATCATTAAAAATCGGCCAAAAATACATAAGAAATACATCATGACACTAGTATTCCTTAGTAAAAGTGATGAAAAGCAGCTAAACATGAAGCCCATAAAATAGGCAAAACCTGTGAGGTCCGCGTACATGAGAAATGTCGATTTTTGCAATGTGCTTATTTTGTCTTAATTTAATGTTGAAATCATTAAAAATCGGCCAAAAATACATAAGAAATACATCATGACACTAGTATTCCTTAGTAAAAGTGATGAAAAGCAGCTAAACATTAAGCCCATAAAATAGGCAAAACCTGTGAGGTCCGCGTACATGAGAAATGTCGATTTTTGCAATGTGCTAATTTTGTCTTAATTTAATGTTGAAATCATTAAAAATCGGCCAAAAATACATAAGAAATACATCATGACACTAGTATTCCTTAGTAAATGTGATGAAAAGCAGCTAAACATCAACCCCATAAAATAGGCAAAACCTCTGAGGTCTGCGTACATGAGAAATGTCGATTTTTACAATGTGCTTATTTTGTCTTAATTTAATGTTGAAATCATTAAAAATCGGCCAAAAATACATAAGAAATACATCATGACACTAGTATTCCTTAGTAAAAGTGATGAAAAGCAGCTAAACATGAAGCCCATAAAATAGGCAAAACCTGTGAGGTCCGCGTACATGAGAAATGTCGATTTTTGCAATGTGCTTATTTTGTCTTAATTTAATGTTGAAATCATTAAAAATCGGCCAAAAATACATAAGAAATACATCATGACACTAGTATTTCCTTAGTAAAAGTGATGATAGGCAGCTAAACAGGAAGCCCATAAAATAGGCAAAACCTGTGAGGTCCGCGTACATGAGAAATGTCGATTTTTGCAATGTGCTTATTTTGTCTTAATTTAATGTTGAAATCATTAAAAATCGGCCACAAATACATAAGAAATACATCATGACACTAGTATTCCTTAGTAAAAGTTATGAAAAGCAGCTAAACATGAAGCCCATAAAATAGGCAAAACCTGTGAGGTCCGCGTACATGAGAAATGTCGATTTTTGTCAATGTGCTTATTTTGTCTTAATTTAATGTTGAAATCATTAAAAATCGGCCAAAAATACATAAGAAATACATCATGACACTAGTATTCCTTCGTAAAAGTGATGAAAAGCAGCTAAACATGAAGCCCATAAAATAGGCAAAACCTGTGAGGTCCGCGTACATGAGAAATGTCGATTTTTGCAATGTGCTTATTTTGTCTTAATTTAATGTTGAAATCATTAAAAATCGGCCAAAAATACATAAGAAATACATCATGACACTAGTATTCCTTAGTAAAAGTGATGAAAAGCAGCTAAACATGAAGCCCATAAAATAGGCAAAACCTGTGAGGTCCGCGTACATGAGAAATGTCGATTTTTGCAATGTGCTAATTTTGTCTTAATTTAATGTTGAAATCATTAAAAATCGGCCAAAAATACATAAGAAATACATCATGACACTAGTATACCTTAGTAAAAGTGATGACAAGCAGCTAAACATGAAGCCCATAAAATAGGCAAAACCTGTGAGGTCCGCGTACATGAGAAATGTCGATTTTTGCAATGTGCTTATTTTGTCTTAATTTAATGTTGAAATCATTAAAAATCGGCCAAAAATACATAAGAAATACATCATGACACTAGTATTTCCTTAGTAAAAGTGATGATAGGCAGCTAAACAGGAAGCCCATAAAATAGGCAAAACCTGTGAGGTCCGCGTACATGAGAAATGTCGATTTTTGCAATGTGCTTATTTTGTCTTAATTTAATGTTGAAATCATTAAAAATCGGCCAAAAATACATAAGAAATACATCATGACACTAGTATTCCTTAGTAAAAGTGATGAAAAGCAGCTAAACATGAAGCCCATAAAATAGGCAAAACCTGTGAGGTCCGCGTACATGAGAAATATCGATTTTTGCAATGTGCTAATTTTGTCTTAATTTAATGTTGAAATCATTAAAAATCGGCCAAAAATACATAAGAAATACATCATGACACTAGTATTCCTTAGTAAAAGTGATTAAAAGCAGCTAAACATGAAGCCCATAAAATAGGCAAAACCTGTGAGGTCCGCGTACATGAGAAATGTCGATTTTTGCAATGTGCTTATTTTGTCTTAATTTAATGTTGAAATCATTAAAAATCGGCCAAAAATACATAAGAAATACATCATGACACTAGTATTCCTTAGTAACAGTGATGAAAAGCAGCTAAACATGAAGCCCATAAAATAGGCAAAACCTGTGAGGTCCGCGTACATGAGAAATGTCGATTTTTGCAATGTGCTAATTTTATCTTAATTTAATGTTGAAATCATTAAAAATCGGCCAAAAATACATAAGAAATACATCATGACACTAGTATTCCTTAGTAAAAGTTATGAAAAGCAGCTAAACATGAAGCCCATAAAATAGGCAAAACCTGTGAGGTCCGCGTACATGAGAAATGTCGATTTTTGCAATGTGCTTATTTTGTCTTAATTTAATGTTGAAATCATTAAAAATCGGCCAAAAATACATAAGAAATACATCATGACACTAGTATTCCTTAGTAAAAGTGATGAAAAGCAGCTAAACATGAAGCCCATAAAATAGGCAAAACCTGTGAGGTCCGCGTACATGAGAAATGTCGATTTTTGCAATGTGCTTATTTTGTCTTAATTTAATGTTGAAATCATTAAAAATCGGCCAAAAATACATAAGAAATACATCATGACACTAGTATTCCTTAGTAAAAGTTATGAAAAGCAGCTAAACATGAAGCCCATAAAATAGGCAAAACCTGTGAGGTCCGCGTACATGAGAAATGTCGATTTTTGCAATGTGCTTATTTTGTCTTAATTTAATGTTGAAATCATTAAAAATCGGCCAAAAATACATAAGAAATACATCATGACACTAGTATTCCTTAGTAACAGTGATGAAAAGCAGCTAAACATGAAGCCCATAAAATAGGCAAAACCTGTGAGGTCCGCGTACATGAGAAATGTCGATTTTTGCAATGTGCTTATTTTGTCTTAATTTAATGTTGAAATCATTAAAAATCGGCCAAAATACATAAGAAATACATCATGACACTAGTATTCCTTAGTAAAAGTGATGATAGGCAGCAAAACATGAAGCCCATAAAATAGGCAAAACTTGTGAGGTCCGCGTACATGAGAAATGTCGATTTTTGCAATGTGCTTATTTTGTCTTAATTTAATGTTGAAATCATTAAAAATCGGCCAAAATACATAAGAAATACATCATGACACTAGTATTCCTTAGTAAAAGTGATGATAGGCAGCAAAATATGAAGCCCATAAAATAGGCAAAACTTGTGAGGTCCGCGTACATGAGAAATGTCGATTTTTGCAATGTGCTTATTTTGTCTTAATTTAATGTTGAAATCATTAAAAATCGGCCAAAAATACATAAGAAATACATCATGACACTAGTATTCCTTAGTAAAAGTGATGAAAAGCAGCTAAACATGAAGCCAATAAAATAGGCAAAACCTGTGAGGTCCGCGTACATGAGAAATGTCGATTTTTGCAATGTGCTTATTTTGTCTTAATTTAATGTTGAAATCATTAAAAATCGGCCAAAAATACATAAGAAATACATCATGACACTAGTATTCCTCAGTAAAAGTGATGAAAAGCAGCTAAACATGAAGCCCATAAAATAGGCAAAACCTGTGAGGTCCGCGTACATGAGAAATGTCGATTTTTGTCAATGTGCTTATTTTGTCTTAATTTAATGTTGAAATCATTAAAAATCGGCCAAAAATACATAAGAAATACATCATGACACTAGTATTCCTCAGTAAAAGTGATGAAAAGCAGCTAAACATGAAGCCCATAAAATAGGCAAAACCTGTGAGGTCCGCGTACATGAGAAATGTCGATTTTTGCAATGTGCTAATTTTGTCTTAATTTAATGTTGAAATCATTAAAAATCGGCCAAAAATACATAAGAAATACATCATGACACTAGTATTCCTTAGTAAAAGTGATGAAAAGCAGCTAAACATGAAGCCCATAAAATAGGCAAAACCTGTGAGGTCCGCGTACATGAGAAATGTCGATTTTTGCAATGTGCTAATTTTGTCTTAATTTAATGTTGAAATCATTAAAAATCGGCCAAAAATACATAAGAAATACATCATGACACTAGTATTCCTTAGTAAAAGTGATGAAAAGCAGCTAAACATGAAGCCCATAAAATAGGCAAAACCTGTGAGGTCCGCGTACATGAGAAATGTTGCTTTTTGTCAATGTGCTTATTTTGTCTTAATTTAATGTTGAAATCATTAAAAATCGGCCAAAAATACATAAGAAATACATCATGACACTAGTATTCCTTAGTAAAAGTGATGAAAAGCAGCTAAACATGAAGCCCATAAAATAGGCAAAACCTGTGAGGTCCGCGTACATGAGAAATGTCGATTTTTGCAATGTGCTAATTTTGTCTTAATTTAATGTTTAAATCATTAAAAATCGGCCAAAAATACATAAGAAATACATCATGACACTAGTATTCCTTAGTAAAAGTTATGATAGGCAGCTAAACAGGAAGCCCATAAAATAGGCAAAACCTGTGAGGTCCGCGTACATGAGAAATGTCGATTTTTGCAATGTGCTTATTTTGTCTTAATTTAATGTTGAAATCATTAAAAATCGGCCAAAAATACATAAGAAATACATCATGACACTAGTATTCCTTAGTAAAAGTGATGAAAAGCAGCTAAACATGAAGCCCATAAAATAGGCAAAACCTGTGAGGTCCGATGACATGAGAAATGTCGATTTTTGCAATGTGCTAATTTTGTCTTAATTTAATGTTGAAATCATTAAAAATCGGCCAAAAATACATAAGAAATACATCATGACACTAGTATTTCTTTAGTAAAAGTGATGATAGGAAGCTAAACAGGAAGCCCATAAAATAGGCAAAACCTGTGAGGTCCGCGTACATGAGAAATGTTGATTTTTGCAATGTGCTTATTTTGTCTTATTTAATGTTGAAATCATTAAAAATCGGCCAAAAATACATAAGAAATACATCATGACACTAGTATTCCTTAGTAAAAGTGATGAAAAGCAGCTAAACATGAAGCCCATAAAATAGGCAAAACCTGTGAGGTCCGCGTACATGAGAAATGTCGATTTTTGCAATGTGCTTATTTTGTCTTAATTTAATGTTGAAATCATTAAAAATCGGCCAAAAATACATAAGAAATACATCATGACACTAGTATTCCTTAGTAAAAGTGATGAAAAGCAGCTAAACATGAAGCCCATAAAATAGGCAAAACCTGTGAGGTCCGCGTACATGAGAAATGTCGATTTTTGCAATGTGCTTATTTTGTCTTAATTTAATGTTGAAATCATTAAAAATCGGCAAAAAATACATAAGAAATGCATCATGACACTAGTATTCCTTAGTAAAAGTGATGAAAAGCAGCTAAACATGAAGCCCATAAAATAGGCAAAACCTGTGAGGTCCGCGTACATGAGAAATGTCGATTTTTGCAATGTGCTTATTTTGTCTTAATTTAATGGAGAAATCATTAAAAATCGGCCAAAAATACATAAGAAATAAATCATGACACTAGTATTCCTTAGTAAAAGTGATGAAAAGCAGCTAAACATGAAGCCCATAAAATAGGCAAAACCTGTGAGGTCCGCGTACATGAGAAATGTCGATTTTTGCAATGTGCTTATTTTGTCTTAATTTAATGTTGAAATCATTAAAAATCGGCCAAAACTACATGAGAAATACATCATGACACTAGTATTCCTTAGTAAAAGTGATGAAAAGCAGCTAAACATGAAGCCCATAAAATAGGCAAAACCTGTGAGGTCCGCGTACATGAGAAATGTCGATTTTTGCAATGTGCTTATCTTGTCTAAATTTAATGTTGAAATCATTAAAAATCGGCCAAAAATACATAAGAAATGCATCATGACACTAGTATTCCTTAGTAAAAGTGATGAAAAGCAGCTAAACATGAAGCCCATAAAATAGGCAAAACCTGTGAAGTCCGCGTACATGAGAAATGTCGATTTTTGCAATGTGCTTATTTTGTCTTAATTTAATGTTGAAATCATTAAAAATCGGCCAAAAATACATAAGAAATACATCATGACACTAGTATTCCTTAGTAAAAGTGATGAATAGCAGCTAAACATGAAGCCCATAAAATAGGCAAAACCTGTGAGGTCCGCGTACATGAGAAATGTCGATTTTTGCAATGTGCTTATTTTGTCTTAATTTAATGTTGAAATCATTAAAAATCGGCCAAAAATACATAAGAAATACATCATGACACTAGTATTTCCTTAGTAAAAGTGATGATAGGCAGCTAAACAGGAAGCCCATAAAATAGGCAAAACCTGTGAGGTCCGCGTACATGAGAAATGTCGATTTTTGCAATGTGCTTATTTTGTCTTAATTTAATGTTGAAATCATTAAAAATCGGCCAAAAATACATAAGAAATACATCATGACACTAGTATTTCCTTAGTAAAAGTGATGATAGGCAGCTAAACATGAAGCCCATAAAATAGGCAAAACCTGTGAGGTCCGCGTACATGAGAAATGTCGATTTTTGCAATGTGCTTATTTTGTCTTAATTTAATGTTGAAATCATTAAAAATCGGCCAAAAATACATAAGAAATACATCATGACACTAGTATTTCCTTAGTAAAAGTGATGAAAAGCAGCTAAACATGAAGCCCATAAAATAGGCAAAACCTGTGAGGTCCGTGTACATGAGAAATGTCGATTTTTGCAATGTGCTTATTTTGTCTTAATTTAATGTTGAAATCATTAAAAATCGGCCAAAAATACATAAGAAATACATCATGACACTAGTATTCCTTAGTAAAAGTGATGAAAAGCAGCTAAACATGAAGCCCATAAAATAGGCAAAACCTGTGAGGTCCGCGTACATGAGAAATGTCGATTTTTGCAATGTGCTTATTTTGTCTTAATTTAACGTTAAAATAATTAAAAATCGGCCAAAAATACATAAGAAATACATCATGACACTAGTATTCCTTAGAAAAAGTGATCAAAAGCAGCTAAACATGAAGCCCATAAAATAGGCAAAACCTGTGAGGTCCGCGTACATGAGAAATGTCGATTTTTGCAATGTGCCTATTTTGTCTTAATTTAATGTTGAAATCATTAAAAATCGGCCAAAAATACATAAGAAATACATCATGACACTAGTATTCCTTAGTAAAAGTGATGAAAAGCAGCTAAACATGAAGCCCATAAAATAGGCAAAACCTG